>NW_027468689.1:17322205-17329705 GCF_046254945.1 Alosa pseudoharengus | reverse complement strand
GAAATTCTGAATTAACTTCCAACATAGAATATCGAAGAAGTATATGTTAATTTCTTTAGCATTTACTGTAAGTAGTTGTTACTGTGTGTTTGTCTACATTAATATTCAAGCGAGTGGATAAATGTACCGTAAGGCCTGCTTCTCCTTTTACACCAGGTCTTCCCTTAAAACACAGAAGAATACATACAAAGTGATCATGTACATGCATGTTCATGCTCTGTTTCATAATCAGGCCTCTTATGTGCTTGGAGCAACTTTTCTATTGGTACTAAGACAAGCATACAGTTATCAATGTAAGCATTTCAAAAACGAGGGTGACATCTACATTTATAGAAGTTACTGAAGTTACTGAACCCTTAGTAGGCCGTCTATACTATAGACTGGCATACGAGGTGTGAATGTTACATTTTCAATTAAATTTACTTTGCTTCAAGTATATAAATGTTATATGAGTATAACAAGCATTAGTCTTATAGTCACACCTTGTTGTTTTCTATAGAACTTACATTCGTTGCATATGTACATATTTACATATGTGTTATGAGGTACTGTACAACATATGTGCTTTTCGCTGTGTGTAATATGCTGTATGGAGCTACGAGTACATACTGATTCGCCAGGAGCACCAGCATCTCCCAAGTCTCCTTTAATGCCCTTAAGGCCTCTCTCCCCCGAAGAACCGCGATCCCCCTGAGTGGAGAGTGGAGAACATAGTATATTAAAAAGGACGTCCTTCAGGTAAAGGTCAGTAAGAAGCTACAGGGAGGGAGATCCTTGTGTACCTTTGGCCCTGCGAAGCCTTCTCCTGGGGGACCCCTCGGTCCTGTCCCCCCTGGGGATCCTTGGTCTCCCTGAGAACACCCACAAGAACAAGCAGGAGAGTCAATGTGTGTGTGTGTGTGTGTGTGTGTGTGTGTGTGTGGGTACGACAAAATAAATAAACAGCATAATGTATAACATACGTGTATTTGCACGTTTGCATGTGTTTATGTTTAGGTATAGTGTTCCGTACCTTTGGTCCCTGGAGACCGATTCCCTGGGGACCTGCAGGACCTGGAGGCCCAGGTCTTCCCTGGTTTCCCTGGAGACAAGAGAGAGAGAGAGAGAGAGAGAGAGAGAGAGAGAGAGAGGCACTGATAAGAGATCTGGCAAACCATCAAACATTAATGCCAATACAGGTTAAGAGAGGTGCTTTGGCAAACAAAAATAAATACTGGCGTACGCACAATATTTTTGTGTGTGTGTGTGTATATGTGTGTGTGTGACAACATACAACACCCGTCACTGTTCATTCTTTACTATAAGCCTTCTCCATCATCACCATTGCCCTCTGTAGAAGAGGCACTCCAAGGAGCTTAGCACTAGCGTCAGTCTGGTTATAATAACCATAGCAAGTGGTGGTGTTTAAACACATGTAGTAGCAGATGGTTTCTGTCTTTGCCTTACATTCTCTTACACAAAGACCTTTGCGTGCATGTGCATGTGTGTGTGTGTGTGTGTGTGTGTGTGTGTGTGTGTGTGTGTGTGTGTGTGTGTGTGTGTGTGTGTGTGAGTGTGTGTGTGTGTGTGTTCACTAACATGACAGCAGAGACATGAATGATGGCCTGTTAAAATGATATGCTCATTGGGGCAGCCTTTGAACATAAGATCCCAGCAGATCACTTCTGACATGTCATATGGCGTTTGATTTTACTGAATGAACTCCGCCACCTCTTTCAAGATCATCTGGGCCCGATCAGATTTTGCCCAGGACTAGATACTTATCTACTTCAATAGCACCAAATAAAAAAAGAACAGGACCATAACTCCATGGCTGTGAGCTCAACTTACTGTTAAAGTGTTCAAAGGAGAATAGCCTGATCATTTTAAAGCGGATGATTTTTGACTAGTTATAAGTGTTTTGATCAGATGCATATGAGAAATTATCGACTGATGATTCAAACTTTGTGGGATTCTGTAGGCTTTGAGTTGTCTTGAACGCAGTCACACGGCACTGTATTTAATTCAGCAACCACCGTGGTACAGCCAAAGTCCTATTAGGCAAGTCAGTCCCCCCACTCGACGGCTATCTTGCAAGGCACTTTGGGCAGTTATCGGGCAGCTATTTTCCTATTCAAGTGAATGAGGAAGGCAAACAGGAAGGGGCGGAATATGTGTAGGCTAGACAGCGACCATATTGGCGTTACTAAATAAACCCATCCATTTCTATGGAGGATTCTTTGAGTGCTGTCTCCTCATTAGAGGAGAAGTCTCTACAGTGTGGTATTATAAGAGAGCTTGCTAACCTCAGTGGATAACACGGAGCTTAGGGTGATTGACATTAAGTCAAAACTATTGTTTCTTCACATTTTGTCGCTGATGTTGAAAACGAAAAGTCTAACTTAAGTCTAATTTAACACAACATCTACTGTATTTCCTAATTTAATACCATGAACAAGATCTTAAGAGTGTCTGACATGCCACACGAAAGCTTTTAGTTCATGCACAAGACACTTTACTTGTTGCCTGACTTTGCACTTTGACCATCTTCTAAATAAAATCCAATACTGTATGTATGAAACAGAGAGATAGAGAATAAGAGAAAGAAGAATAGAGAAATAGAGACAGAGAGAGAGAGGGAGAGAGAGAGAGAGAGAGAGAGAGAGAGAGAGAGAGAGAGAGAGAGAGAGAGATGTGTGTTTCTGGACTTACTGGTGGTCCTTGCACCCCCTCTCCTGGCGGTCCAGGCAAGCCAGGCTGCCCTCTGAAGCCCACATCACCCTGATGACAAACATCTAATTAAGGAAATATGTCTTATAACTTGTCAAACATATGTCAAACATCTAATTAAGGAAATATGTCTTATAATTATAACACACACACACAACACACACACACACACACACATTTACAGAAACGACACAGATAGAGAGAATAATGAGACACATACAGCACTTAGCATATATAGAGAGAGTGTGTGTGAGAGAGAGAGAGAGTGAGTGAGTGAGTGAGAGAGAAAGAGAGAGACAGAGAGAGAGAGAGAAAGAGAGAGAGAGAGAATGTGTGAGAGAGAGAGTGAGTGAGTGAGTGAGTGAGTGAGTGAGAGAGAAAGAGAGAGACAGAGAGAGAGAGAGAGAGAGAGAGAGAGAGAGAGAGAGAGAGGTAACAACACCACACAAACACAAAAGTGTTGTTTGTACCTTTGGTCCAGGGAAGCCCAACCCTTCTGGGCCAGGTTCACCCTGAAGCCCGGGAAGACCAGGAGGGCCCTAAGGGAGACAGAACCACAACAAGAACTAACACAAGACCAAAGTCAAACCCAAGAACTAATTGCACTCTCTGACATCAAATTTCAACTGAAGACAAACAGCTGACTGACAGGCGTGTAAAGTAGAGTCTGGGTTTGTGGGCTTACCATAGGGCCCGGGTAGCCATCCCCTTTGGGTCCAAATGGACCTGCTGGACCAGGGTCTCCTCGGTCACCCTATAGGGAGGAAAAGGGTAAATTAAACAAATAACCAAACAAAATAAAATACTGATCGTCTCTTATTCGCTATCTTTGGCATACAGGTGCAGTAAACAGAGATTTGTGTCCTGAGATATAAATTGGAAGAAACATCAGATAATGACTTACTTTTGGACCAGGAAGTCCATAGCCAGTCTCTCCAATCGGGCCAGAAGGACCAGGTGGACCGAGATCACCCTAAGCATGTGCAATTGGTACCCCAGGTTCATTTAGATTCGATTGGTTTGAACTTTATTCATTGCAAATAGTAAAAGTACAATGAAATGCAATTTTGTGCAAACAGTGCAATAGAGAGTACTGTATAAGCACACAATCTAATATGTTTCAGTGTTTCCCTTATCAATAGCTCTGGTATATCACATGCATGCACATGTACACTTCTATGGTAATATGGAAGCTGGTTGATTGACTTACCTTTGGCCCAATTAATGCACGTCCTGGCAGACCAGGAAATCCCAGTCGTCCAGGTGTACCTGGCTCACCCTAAAAATCAGATTACAAGGTACTGGATGACACTAGGACTAAATGAGCAGCACCAACAGTTCAAACAGGGTGTTGTATGAGTCACTGCACAAGAAATGCAAGTTGCAACTGGAAAGAGTAGCTGTTCCATAAAAATGAACACATGAGGCTATTGCCTCTCACCTTTGGCCCCGAGGGTCCAGGCACGCCAGATGGGCCAGATAAACCCCTGACTCCCCGCTGGCCTTGGTCACCCTGGACAGAAGCAGAAAACAGCATAAACAGTGTACACGCAAACTAGCAGCTCATACTGGCATAACTACACTGGCACCACAACATCCCCGCCCACACAAAACAACACACAAACACAATACACACTCTGATACAAGTATAACTATAGCTAGTGGGTACAGGGCTGTGCAGTGAATAAGAGACATGCTAGTTAAAGATGCTAACACCCGTGAGTTTTAGCTTTCTTGCTAGCATGCCTGACTCCTGAAGCCAGTTTGAGTCTGGTGTGGGACTGTGCCTGTCTATATAATGCAGGTATTATATAGTATATGAATGAAGACATGAAGATAAAGATAGTGAAGTGAAGATATGTGTTTAAAGATTAAAATCACTTTACCTTCTCTCCCTGGGTGCCAACTCCTGGTGCCCCTTCAAGTCCCCTTAAACCTGTTGACCCTGTTTCTCCCTGATAAACACACCATATATTAACTAGCAGTTAATGCAACTACTTTATTTTTGTGGACAGCACCAGACACCATGTTAAAGAGAGTCATGTGTCATATGTACCTTCTGCCCAGGGGCTCCATCCTCTCCTGGAAGACCAGGTACCCCAGCAAACCCAGGAGACCCTGGTTCACCCTGAAGAAACACACACACACACACACACAAACACACAATTTACTCGAACATTTACAAATACATATTTACCTCATAGGATGGACCACACAAGGGCAAATCAAAAAATGCTGATATCTAATGTGACTGCGTTGACCTCTGATCTCTAGTCACCTTGCTCTGTCACCTTCTCCTCTCCAGACTCACCTTTGACCCCGACTCTCCTGCCCCTCTTTCCCCAGGCGATCCAACCTCCCCAGGCAAGCCCTGATCTCCCTGAAGAAGAAAGATGCCAAAGGCATACATGTAAGCACTAATGCATATATAGTGTACAGTATACGGTGTCCTTGAATTTCCCCTGGGGATCAATAAAGTATCTATCTATCTATCTATCTATCTATCTATCTATCTATCTAGAACAACATACCTTTGGTCCTGGAAACCCCTCCCCTTGTGGTCCACGGAGTCCTGGAGGCCCCCTCGGCCCTTCTGTACCCTATGGGATTTAAGCACAGGCAATCACATTGGCCTACTAAAATACACACATACACATCAGTAATCAATATGAAACAGCATGGTGCAAAAACAGAAAGAGTCTAAGCTCATGGTAACAGGACCTCATAATAAAAAAACTTTAAACAAGACATTTAATAATCTTTTATGGACTAAATTGTTATTGAAAATGAGAGGCAAGCGTGCACACACACACACACACACACACACACACAGACAAACACACACACACACACACACTGGATAATTCCTTTAGTACCTTTTCTCCTTGGATACCAGCACCTGGCTGGCCGAGTGGACCAGCAGGCCCAGGAGGCCCGAAATCACCCTGAGAATTGGGTACAAAGCCACATGCACGCAAACAAACACACACACACACACACACACACAAAGAGAAAGTTAGTTCCACAATCCATCATCACAATTCCTCCTAGCCTGAGGCTCACCATGTAGGAAGACAGGGAGTGCCAGCATAATGTAGGGGAACCACAATGCAAACACACATTTAGAGTTTTCAGTAATGGCATAAGCCACAATATCTGGATAACTGCAAAAACAAAGGACAAGAAGGAACATGATAGTATTACCCTGGAAATCCAGAGTTCTCGCAAGAGCACAATGGAATTGTCTCTACGAGACACTCTGGCAAAGAGCAATGATGCACGTTACTTTTTCCCCTTGCATTCCGGGGAACCAGCTAAACTGATGAAGACAGCGCTGCAACGTTGGAGGACAGTACACATTGGTCGTAGTGTTATCCGATTGCGTCGAAGTCCGAAATCATTCAGAGTAAACATGGTCTAGTGTTATCCAATTGCGTGCAGTGAGATTTTTAAATGTATGCTTGTTGCCGCCCCTCAAGTTGGGGCATTACATTGTTCTTTGCCAGACCCTTAATCTTTCTAGATTATCAGGGTCTGGATTTTCCAGGCTATGACAGTATGGAGATTCTGATCAAAATAAAAGACTATATCAACACTTAAGTGATTTTTTTTTGTCACTGGGAGATGCTAAGATCATTAGATGGCCTATTTGTGCTAGATTTGTGCTAAATCGGCATTGTCCATCCTGCAAGCACTTTGTCAGTGCATTCATGACAACATTTCTTTTTCTAGAACTGTATCAAACAAGCTTTTGTGTTGGCTAACTATACATGCCATACTAAGCTGTTCTGCTAGTATATTACACTAATTCTCCACTGACTGGCATTCTAAGGATCAAGAGGTGAAAAAGAAATGTTGACCTGATTATTGTTAGTGTTAACGCTCAGTGACAGACCAGAGCTGTTCTCAAGAGTGTATAGATGAGAAAGCCTCTTGTAACCTGGTGATAGGCCAGTCAACACTGTCCTCCTAACAACATGTACATGTATCTAAACATGCATGTTTTTAGTTTAGCTGTGAATATTGCTAGCATAGTTAGTGGTGTTTTAACACAACTCTTTCTGTCCCTAGAATAAACCTGATTTGACATCAAGGCTGATCTGGGAATGTCTATAGACTGTGCCTGTACCCTGTGAGGTTGGGAGAAAACGTAGAACTGTGTGTGTGTGTGTGTGGTGTGTGTGTGTGTGTGTGTGTGTGTGTGTGTGTGTGTGTGTTTGAGGATGCGGATGTCTGTGATTGCATGTACACATGTGTGTCTGTGTATGCATCTGAACAAGAAGACATGTGTTAAACTAGTAGAAACTATGTAAATAAATAGGTGTTTGAGTGTGCATGGGTGTGTTTTCATAACTCCTACTCACCTTATCTCCTTTGATGCCGATTCCGGGGCCTCCCCTAGGACCCCTGGACCCCTCTGGACCCCGTTCTCCCTGTAGACACACACAGACACACACACACACAAACACACACACACACACACACACACACACACACACACACACACACACACACAAACACACACACACACACACACACACACACACACACACACACACACAGACACACACAGGTCACTCCTTTTTATACACATTTCTATAGCACAAAGTCATTGGCAGCGTGAACTGTGTGGTTTCAAATACCAAATAGCGCCCCTTAATCATGGCTGAATATATAAATATACACATATATTCAGGCAGTAGCAGATGCTGGAGTGGTATGCCGCAATTACACACAAACTCACACACACAGGCACACATATTTGAAGATGAACATCTGTATGCACAGACA
>NW_027468689.1:17317205-17319705 GCF_046254945.1 Alosa pseudoharengus | reverse complement strand
TCTGTGTGTGTGTGTGAGAGAGAGGGAGAGAGAGAGTGACAGGTTGTGTGTGTGTGTGTGTGAGTTTGTGCGTGTTTGAGTTTTTTGTGTGTGTGTGTGTGTGTCTGTGTGTGTGTGTGTGTGTGTGTGTGTGTGTGTGTATGTGCACCCATGTGTTTCCGCAGTGCTTCAGAGTTGAAGGAGAGTGTTGAGAGTGTGGCTTTGATTTTAGAACTGATGAATTTCAGCTGACCAAGACATCAGGGCTCAGTTATGTGGCCACACTGCTTGATATAAATGTGATGGGAAACATCCATGCACAGTTCTCTTACAGAAAAATACTGCCATAATGCATAGAGCACACGCATAGAGCACACACATATATGCTATGTATGCATATACATTTATATAGTATCCACAACTACAGCCTAGCACATTCATCCATTCATCCATTCTCACACATACACACACACACACACACACACACACACACACACACACACACACGGATCAGAAAATTCATTTGCAAGGAACGTCACTTCAAAAGGATCAAAAACGTTTTTTTTGCCATGACACAGCCACAGAGCCACATACCTTTGCGCCTGGAAAGCCTTCACCTTGGGGGCCCTTCTCTCCCTGGATGCCCTGTGGTCCTTGAGGCCCCTAGGGAAGGAATCATCACTTTAGCATTTAAAGGTGCAGTCAGGGATTGGATCCGGTTCAAACCCATACAATTTTTCTGTCACGTTCAGCAATCATCTCACAACCACTAGCTGTCCATGCCGTGAGTACGCTGTAAAAAAAACGGTCTCTGTAGGCAGCCCAGACTCAGAAAACTGGAAACAAACAAAGTGGGGGCAGCCTGTCCCCCAAACAAAAACAAAACCCTGCATAGAATTTCTCTGGGAATGCTGAAGGTAGGGGTGGGCTACCTTTCTGGGGTGTTTCGTTTGGTCCTTGGTTAAAATATAATGCACGTTTTTTGGCACAAAAGCATCTGCTATATGAAACATAAAACAGAAACAAACACAACTTCCTGCACAATCCCTGACTGAACCTTTAATCTAATTGTTGAGAATCTCCTGACTGAACCTTTAATCTAATTGTTGAGAATCTCCTGACTGAACCTTTAATCTAATTGTTGAGAATCTCCTGACTGAACCTTTAATCTAATTGTTGAGAATCTCCTGACTGAACCTTTAATCTAATTGTTGAGAATCTGTTGCCAGTTTCCAGTAAATGGATTAAGCCAAGTCTTAAACTAAAAGCATTTTTTTTCAATGGAGATTTTCATTGAAGTTTTCTGACTGTCTACGACTCTTAATCAAAACTGGCACATTGTCTTTTATTCTGGATCATATTATGCAGAAGAGAACACTTCTAATGGCAACGAGAAATATTGTCATAATAAATTAAATTAATAATTTTAAATGTCATCTGCATAGAGCTACATTCATGGATGCTGCTAGCATACGGTCATAGACAGAACAGCATGTTTGAAAGACAGTACAGTATTTGACATTCCATGAAAAGCATATTTTGGTGAGACACTGACTGGTGGTCCTGGTTCTCCAATGCCTTGTGGACCGGGAGGGCCTTGTCTTCCTTGGAAGCCGATGTCACCCTGCAAAAACAAACAAAACACACATTCGCACACACACACACACACACACACACACACACACACACACACACACACACACACGCACACACACACACGCACACACACACACACACACACACACACACACACACACACACACACACACACACATGCTCACCGGATGCAGAGTGTCAGGGCATTCCTGTTGTAATAGCAGTATGTAATATATTTAATTATGTCTGTGTTTGTATGATCTCACCTTTGGGCCAGGTAGGCCTACTCCCGGAAGACCCTGAATTCCAGGTGGGCCGGAAAGTCCCCTCTCTCCCTAAAACGCACACACAGCATTTTTTATTGTCTAGCACACAATATAATAGTGGTTAAATGTTCTTAGAGAAGATCTCAGCACACTGGTTAACACAACTACTATACTGTTCATGGTTAGTCATCCTCACAGGCTGCTGTTCTGCTAATGTTTACGTTTATGTTAATGTTAATGTTTGTCAGCTGATGCTTTTTTGTTATTTATAGATAAAAAGCCTTGATCCACCAATTAGTCAATTAATCCGAACATGCCTTTAGCCTTAGGTAAACTAAGCGGTGTGAATCATGGTCAATTATAGATAAATCCTCTTGGCAAGGGGAGGAATGGCCACTGACACGATTTCTGCAACTAACTTGATGTGGTTTGGCATCACATCATGATTCCAAGGTTTCTATTTTAGGAACATAAATCCTTTTCCTGTTGTCTTTCTGATGTGGCATGTAACTAACACTGTAACAGTAACAACAAGGGAAGAGTAACATAACCGCTGAGACAGAGACTTACATGGTAAGACACAAAAATATTTAGACTAGAAGTCTAGTGTAAAATAGAAAATTAAGACTAAAGGTCCATGCCCACTGGCGGCAACATTC
>NW_027468689.1:17312205-17314705 GCF_046254945.1 Alosa pseudoharengus | reverse complement strand
CCGTATGAATCATGGCATTGAAACTATAAGTATTAGAGGTGGAATGCACTAATGGGTTTGTCCCAGTGGAAATACCTTTAGAGGAGTTTAGAGGCCATATCATAAGTTAAGTACAGAGTGCAGACTTTGAAATGAAAGAGTTGGGGTGGGGGGTGGGTTGCAATGTCAGGCTTACTTTTTTCCCTGGGGGGCCTTCAGGGCCAATGTCCCCATGGGGGCCAGCCACACCCTGAGGAGAGAGGGATGACAGGAAACAAAAGAGGAGCAAGAGAAAAGGGGGAAATATTATGTTTAATACAAATAACATGTTACACACAAATCATTTATCACAGATACCTCCAACAACTCAAAGGGTCTCTCTTAAATAGCTCGCAATACATCATATATGACACAGTATGGAGAAAGGAGAGGGAATTAAGAAGAGTCAGATGGAGCCTTGGAACATGGAGGATTCCATGGTGATGATGACATACCTGTGGACCTCTGCTTCCACGAATACCAACTGGACCCTCTGGACCCTAAAAACATGAAAAAGAAAGGAATAAAAGACAGAGAAAGAGAGAAGAGTGAGAGAGAGAGAGAGAGAAAGAGAGAGAGAAACCATGACATGAATAAAAGAGCCAAGGTGGTAAACAACTAGAGACAACTCTTAGGGTGCTAAATAAGCAACAAAATGAATAAATAAATAACCAACAAAAAATGGCTTGAAAAAGTTGCTTGGTGTGGTTTATAAGTGGCTTACTTCTTTATTGCATAACATTTTTTTCTGTATTCCTATTTCCATTATGCTTTCATCTAAAGCACAATTGCTTATGGTGCTACACACATGAACACAATGGGACTGAACTGGACTGAACTGGACTAAACAGTGTAAATGAAGGGGTGCGAATACTCACTCGGTCTCCTTTTATTCCTGGTGTCCCACACTCTCCCCTCTCGCCCTTCACAGAGATCACAAACATGTTACACAACATGGCTATGCACAACTTTTTTAGAACAAACCTGAGTAAGCATGCCTACAAAAAACACGTTTTCCTCGCAATACAAAACTAAAATGTCACTGAATGCAGTGTGCAGAGGTTACTTTCTGATTTTCATTCAGATGTTACCAACTAATGCCTGTTGGTGCACAGGGATTTCTGATTATGGTTACAAGCACAAAAACAGAGTTGACAGCCGGTAACAGTTGGTGGATTGAATCCAGCTCTGATCTGGGTCAGATGTGAAACACCAGCACCACCACCAGAACAAGATCAGAAGTGTATCAGGTTCACAACATCAGCACCAGAGCAGACGCTAAAGAGGCTATTTGTGTTCCCACCTCTGACGACTATTACAGAGGATGACCTTTAAAATGACTAAGGTAAACATAAAGTGGGTCTTACCCTCTCTCCTTTGTAGCCCGGTTTACCCTGAAGATGAGTAATGGGAGCAATTAAAACACATCTACAACAACCCCAACATGCTATAAACTTACCAAACAACCACAACATAAGAAAAACATACCACACACTCACAGCATTCAATAAACAAAGCAAACAATCAAAACATGCAATTAACGTACCACACTCAACATTTAATACAGTTAACACACACTCTAAACGTGTGATAACACACACTCACAACGATACATTTAACTCACACTCACAACACGCAATACATTTAAAGGAGCCCTGTGGAATTCTGCAGGCTTAGTTGACTTGAACACAGTACCACGGCACTTTTGCATTGACTTGCATTGCATTCATTCATTCATTCTTTCATTCATTCATTCATTTTTTTCTTTTTTTCTCATCATTGTTGTTGTTAATCTTAATTTTAAAATAAGTTAAAGATTTACTTAGTTTGATCTTTGTGTGAAATACTTCCTAGTACCTTAAAGTAGTTATGTGTACTTGCTTACCTTCATTACTTAATAAATAAATAAATAAATGATTCTAAAAAAACCCAAATGTATTCAATACAGTGGCTATACGTGGTACATCATGGTCTCACAAGAGTGCCAGCCCAGCGCTAGGTAGTTAAATTCAACTAAATGCATACTAAATTCAGTGGACATCCAGATAACTAGTTATGACAATACGTCAAAATGGCTGTTTCTACACATTCTGTTGTTATTTCAAGGTCATTTTTAGATGATTTTTTAAAATGCCACACAGCACAATAAATCACTTCCAGGTTAGACTAACCTCGCCCCCGTCACGACCCGGAATTCCAGCGTTGCCAACTTCCCCCTGAGAAGAGCGAGAGAATATCACACATCAGCATCGTGTGTGTTTTAATTAAAACGTATTAATATACTATCCAGGATCAAAACACACACAGAAACACACACACACACACACACACACACACACACACACACACACACTGTACAATGGACATACACATGCACATGTACATGCACATACACATACACATAAACACACACGCACACACACAAACACGCACACACGCACACACGCACACACACGCACATGCACATACACATACACATACA
>NW_027468689.1:17242205-17309705 GCF_046254945.1 Alosa pseudoharengus | reverse complement strand
TAGTTCATAACACCAACATGGCAGTTGTCTACACATATCCCGCCCAATCCACGGCCAAAAGTCAACATGTGAATACATTGTGCCAATCATGTGGTGTGTTGTGAATACATCGTACCAATCATGTGTTGTGATCTCACCGCTGGAGTGAGGTTGGTGTGGTGAAGCCTTGCGCAAGCGCAGTTCTGCCCGAAATAGATGCCCGAAATAGATGCCTGAAATAGATGCCCGATAAGTGCCCAAAGTGCATTGCAATATGGCCGCTGAGTGGAGGGACTTGCCTAAAAGGACTTTGCTTTAAAGGTGCTCTACAGACTACAGATGTAAATTACCCTAAGGCTAACTCTGGTGCAATGCATCAAATGGTTACATTTATGTTTTAATTGCACACTGTCCCTTACAAATAAAATTGAAATTGAATTGAAGCGATGTTGGGTAATGTCACTTCTGTTGATGTTCAAACAAAACAGAGAGCTAACAGACTCATATACACGTGTATTCAGGGCACAGGCAGCTAGTGGATGGTGAGGTAATGTTTGCTGTATGTGACAAAAACTTTAGCTTAGAAACCGCATAACATCACTTAGAGCACCTTTAACTGCTTATTTAATTGTGTGAGTTTGAAACAGTGCCCCCTGTGGTAAAAGTGAGGTAACTAAACTCAAAACCCCTAAATTCAGATTATTCAGATGTTCTCAGATCTGCTTTTGATTACACACAAGTAGGTAGGCTTACAAAACTGTGCTGAACAGTACGGTACTGTACAATTTCCTTTCTTCTCTATTCCTTCCATTTTTTTTTTCAAGTCTGACCTCAAAACCTCCAGGCTCTCTCATCTTCACCAGAATCACCAGAAAGCAACTACTGAATAAAATTATATTTTGTGGTAGTGCCTAATATTTTTTTCCCGCTACTGCAGAAATGCAGTTGAAATTAGGGATAAAGTACAGTCATACTGAAGGATGAATAAAAGACAGGGGATGACAGTGTAGTAGTGTAGTAGTCTTGCTAGTCATTACAGATTGTACAAAGCCACCTGGTAATCTCCACCATTCAGTATCTCCACAGACAAATAGAAGCCATATGAAAGTGTTCCAGAACGTTTGATCTGTCCATTTTTACTGTAAGTATGTGCGAGTATGTGTGTGTGTGTGTTGTGACGTTGTGTCTGGGGATAAGTTGTCCAGACCACAGCATGTTGTGGATAAACGAATCTCTCTCATATGGACACAAAGGGCTGATGACATGCAGCTGCTGCCACAGTCCAGACGCCTCTCTCTGCCAATGATCTCTTACACCCATCCTAGGAGAATCATCTCTCTACTTTCTGTGAACACAGGACCAAAAAAGGTCCATTGTTGGTCGAAAAAGGAGTTCTTGGCCATCACAGGCAGCCATTTTAAACATATAAAGACACTACAAAGGGCCTTGTGCCATAATGACTTTAATTGCATAATGGCCAAGCCGCCCACTGACTGTCTTTTAAGAGCTTTTGTGCAAAACACATGTAAGTGCTGCTGGATGGCTTAAAATTGCAGGGGTAGTTCATGTGTGCTATGTGTGTGTCCTGTTTAATCCTTTTGAGTGATTTTGGTGCTCATCTAAAATACTTAGATTGTCTACAACTTAACAACTAAGCTGTCAACATCATCCATAATAGTAATTTCAGATATACACAGGATAGGTCTTAAATTCTTAGTGCCATAGATCTCCAAGCCTACTTACAATCAAAAACCAAATAATAAACAAAGCAACCTTTGTGGGTAAACACATCACCAACAGAGCAGCCTTCGAGAGAATTTCATTGGAATCATCAAGCAGGCAATTTCTTCCTTCTGTGTTTCACTGTTAGGCCCACGATACCTCAAGAAGGCTTAACAGTGTCTGGCGTCCCAGACCCATCCCCTCCACACTCATGATGGGTTCTCTACCAACAAATACTAACAAGTTCTTTGGTCATTCCTCTTCATTGTTGCGGCTGTTTATGATCCAATCAGCAACATAACCAAACAAACTGCAAGCCCTTGATGCGGGTACCAACAAATACCAACTAATTGTTCAGTCAATCCTCTTTGCAATAGTAATAGTAGTGGTAATACAAACTGGTGTCAACCAGACAGACTCTGACAAGTCAATCCTCTTTGTTGCTGTGGCCGTTTATGATCCGATCAGCAACATATCCAAACAAAACAAATCACTAACCTATTGATGCCATAGTTACAAATACCAACAAGTAGTCGAGTACCAGCAAATTATTTAGTCATTCCTCATCATTGCTTTGGCCATTTATGATCCAATCAGCAACATACATGTAACCAGACAAACCCTTAATGCAGGCACTCAAAAATACCCACAATACCAACACATGTTTCAGTCAATCCTCTTCATAGTAATAGTAGCAGTATTAGCAAACAGGTGCCAACTGGACAGACAAACTCAGATAAGGGTCTACTGAATCTAGGCCAGGTCTGTTTCACCCTAACCTTGCTCAGATGATCTATATAGCCTTACATGGAAGACTACTGTAAATCACAGCTCTAAAACTGGCACGGTTGTCCATGTTACACAGGTTTTCAGCGGCCTCCTGTGGTCTTCAACACTATGGGGTGCTAAGGACCCCCCTATGATAAGGAGATTTTTGAAGTCTGCCAAAAGGTCTAACTTCAGGGCTAACGATGTCCCTCCAGCTTCAGCTCTCTGTGCTGTTTCATGTCCTGATGTCAAACATCTGCATCAACAAACAGGGTCCCAGGAGATGTCCAGTAGTATGGCACAGTGTGTGCAAACAAAGCATATTCAGCTATTTGGTGAGCGTGTAGGGTCATGCTGTGATCTCCTGCCGCTTGCCAGCTTTCAGAGCCAAAGAACAAGAGGAAGTTGAAGAAGAAGAAGAAGAAGAAGAAGAAGAAGGTGGAGAAGAAGAAGGTGAAGAAGAAAAAGAAAAAAGAACATGAAGAAAAGATGAAGAAAAAGAAGATGGGGAGAAAAGAAGAATGGGACATAAAAAAACAAAAAAAGAAGAAAATACAAGAATAAATGTGTCAATGAAAAACAGATGTTACTCTCTCCAGGAATGAATGATAGTGACTTCACACCCCGCTACACCCCCCACACACAACCACACACACTCCTTGATATGGCATCTCCCATGAGGATCATCAACCTTGTGGGGTTAATGGATTCCTTGACACCTTAACATGCCGGAGCCTCCACCCATCTCTTTATGATAATACGAGATGAGAGGAGGGGAAGCCTTTGAGTAAATCAGCCGGAGTGTGAGGGTCAGAGGCGCTGGCCGGCCAGTCCAGATGCTCAAAAGGAGGACGTGTTTGTGTATCTGTGCCACGTGTGTGATGGATAGGTGCTTACGCATACGCATACACATGCCAAATTTGTCTGTCTGTCTCTGTCTCTGTGTCTCCTTTCCACACACACCTTTCCCATTTTTTCCCATGCAAATGCTCTCTCCTCGTCATGTACACACACACACACACACACACACACACACACACACACACACACACACAACTGAAACAATGTGACATGCCTCCTGATGTAGGAGTACAGTACACATACCACAGGGATTTCTGATTTCAGTGCCACATTGGGAAATTGTCATATAGTTTCCCCTGGTGGATTCCACCTACGAGAGGTGGTGACAGACCCTTTCCCCTGGGCCACCTCGAAAAAAAAGCCATAAGATGCCCGCAGACAGACACAGTTGTTTAGGACACGCTAACAATGACACTTTAATAGCCCTACTTCCCCCCCCCCATCCAGACACACACAAACCACGGGGGCAGGCCAAGGTGCTGACAGGAGCATCACACACACACTCGTGGTGCGTTGACAGACAAGTCTGCTTTGGGAGTGTGTTGACACACACATCTGAACAGCGGAAATCCAAACGAGCTTCATAAATCTGAGTACATTTACCACACACCCTTCCATGGCTTGATGTAAAATCAGAGAATTCTTGATGTCTGTCTACCACGCCGTTCTCCTTTTGACCAGACAGGTATTCCTAACTCAAAAGGACCTCTTAGAAAACTGTGGTCCAACTTATCATTTTTTTACAATAGTGACAACACGAAAAAGGGTTAACACATTCCAATTGCCCAACAGCACTTTGGAGGATGTGAAATGACCTGCCCTTCTGCAGCTGAAAGACAGAGGCACCAGAGGATGGAGAAGATTTCACCTTACGCGGTGTAATGCTTCACTGTATCCGTAGATACTGCAGCAGACTGATGGTGGCTTCAGGCTGTTTTCAAAACGCACACCGCTGGCTTACAGCCTGTTTACCAGAACTGAAGAGAACATGCCAGAAGTCTGGCAGATGCTTGCGCCATGCCGTCACTCTTAGATATCTAGCCATATCTATAACTACAGTATCTAGCCATATCTATAGCTATGTCTCCATTTATATCTAGCCATATCTAGAACTATATTGACCTCTATGAAAAATAAGATTGCATCTTATTATGCAATCAATTAGGTGAACTTACGATCTCCTTGATTATCTTCTCCAAGATGTCCCTGTCCTGCAGGTTGTACAGGAAGCGTGTGGCAGGCGAGTTGGCCAGCAGACGCAGGCGCTGGACGTTGCCCGGCGCGTTGGCGGCCGGCGTGATGCCCACCATGAAGAAGCGCACACCCTGGTTCTTGGCGTCGGCTGTGGCCGAGAAAATGTCAGGGTTGCGTGGGTGGAACTCGCCGTCGGTCAGCAGCACGGCCACCTTGACCGCACCCAGGCCGGACTCGTGCATGTACAGGTGGGTGAGGTTGGTGATGGCGTAGGTCGTGTACGTCCCCTGGCCGATGTACTGGATATCCCGGATGTGGGCCTGGAAGTTGGCCACGCCCTGCCATTGCTGGAAGGTCTGCTCAGTAAACGAGCGGCTACTGTACTGCAGGAGGGCCGTCCGGAAGCTCAGACTCCGCCCCGTCTGGAGGCGGACCCCCTGCAGACGCTCCACCACGTCGATGACAAACTGCTTCTCCTGAGCGTGGTTGTCCTTGGCACTCTCCGAACTGTCCACTAAAAACGCCAACTCCAGACCACAGTCCTCTGATAGCAGGTCTTAGTGGACGAGAAAGAGAGACAGAGAGGATGAAGAATACACACACTATCATATGAAGTAATAATATTTCTTCACTTTAACTCATACAAAGAATTTGTATTTGTACGTCTGCAGGACTTCCAAGTCTCTTACAAGATATTTGTTTGCCTGCATCGTATGAGTTTGATATCATCTAAGCACTATTCTGTATGTTGTTAAAGACTAGATGTAGATGCAGGTGTCCTTATTCCAAACTTGTCAAACTTCAGACAGGTCTTAAACATTTTATTATCCCAATTTTCCATAAAAACTACAATAAAAAAAGTTCCTGCTCTTGCCACCTTTGAAAGGAGGTCACACAGATAGCTCTATCACAGATGCACATAAATCACGGTCATGTTTCCAGCAGGATCATGACAGATAGGGAACTAGCCTGAGGACAGGTACGGCAGAACCCAAGAACAGAGGCCCTCCGGCAGGCTGAAAGAAGCACACCGAGACAGGAGACCCATACTCCATATGTACACAGCCAGATAAGATCGGAGTTCAGTCTCCTGACCATCCTCATAATTTTCCATGGGAATGAAAAACTCCCTGTTCCCATCATGGCGATAGATATTATCTGACAGAATTTTAGTTTTGTTTTTTATCCTTAGGTTTTACTGGATTGACTTATCAATCGAAGCATGTCAACTGCATGCTCTGACAAGGCTAGTGTCCCACTATCTGAATAAAGCTTTGTTGGACACATTCCACTCTCCCATTCTCTCTCTCTCTCTCTCTCTCTATCTATCTCTCTCTCTCTCTCTCTCTCTCTCTCTCTCTCTCACACAAACACACACACAAACACACACACTGAAAAATACACTGAAAACTTGGTAATGCTTACTTTGACCATTTTTGGGGATGAAGCTGGTCTTCAGTGACTTGCCGTTTGTCCTCTTTCTCGGCCTGATGTCCACTTCTTCCTCGTAGTCCTCATAATCGTCCTGACGCTGAGCCACCAGGTAGTTAAGTCCACAGAGCAGGAGCAGGGGGAGCAGTGACCACTGCATGCTGTCCCTAATGCAGGAGCATTCACCCAAAGCAGACTCTAGTCACCACACAGATGGAACGCCTTAGAGATGGACTTCACAGACGAGAAAACAAACCAAAGGAATAAAGCAAAACATCTCTCTGTGTGGCTCTATTATTCTGTGCTTTTTTGTCCTTCTCTCTTTCCCTTCCTTTCTCTCCCACACATATAACACACACACACACACACACACACACACACACACACACACACACACAACACACTCTCTCTTTATCTTTCTCTCTCTCTCTCTCTCTCACACACACACACACACATACAGTCATACACAAACACTCCTTTTGTTTCTTTTACATCTGTCAAAAATCCAAGACAATTGAAGTGCATTCCAAACGTTCACAGATGACAAATACACATTTAAATGAATACAGAGAGAAGGGCAGACTTACTAACAAAAGTTGCAGCAGAGTCTGAGTCTGCTACAGTGTTCAAACAGATCCTCAGTCTACAACACCAGAGAAGTGCTGAATCTAGCAGAGAAATTCAGACAGACTGGAAGACAGAGAGCCAGACGCACAGGCAGAGGTCCTGAGGCTCAAACCATATTATGCACCATGCAACAAGCAGTGACAAAGACTAATAACATGAGGAATCAAGCATAGAGGTGGAGAGAGAGAATGCGAGAGACAGAGAGAGACAGAAGTCTGCAGTTAATTCAGAGTCAGATGTGCCAGCTGCCATCCTCCACAGGTGTCAGTCGGCCAACCCCCCTGGCCATTCATTGGCTGGATTATCTTAAGGAGGTTGGGCCAAATGAGAAACTGTACCCTCATAGGACTGCCTATATGAAGAGGCTTCAATAAGGAACCCTGAACTGAATGAGATGCAATACGTATGCATCCACTTATACATCTTACTTATGTAGAGAAAATAACACGTATTTCAGAAGAAACATTGATGACTTTGGTGAAAAACTTGTGACCCTCAAAAAAGTGGGCTAGAGCAGGTGGTCCGCTTGTCCAGGGCTACCAGTTTTGTTCACATGGGCCTGGAAGTTAATTTAGCGTTCCTATGAGCTTAATAGGAGAGGTGAGGTGAAAGAGTTTATGTTGATAAGCAGCGCCTCCGTTTCTTTAGTTTCCCCCAGAAGCAACAGAAGCTCCACACCCAGGACCACACCTGGCCAGGGCAGCGTGCCATGCATTCACATGCATGGATGACAGGGAAAGAGAGAGAGAGGGAAAGGGAGATAGAGAAAGGGAGGGAGAGAGAGAGAGAGAGGAAGTGAAAGAGGGAGAAGGGGGGCTAAGAGAGAGTGACAGCAAAAAAGTATGTGTGTGTGTGTGTGTGTGTGTGTGTGTGTACATGACGAGGAGAGAGCATTTGCATGGGAAAAAATGGGAAAGGTGTGTGTGGAAAGGAGACACAGAGACAGAGACAGACACATTTGGCAGACAAGTAAGTAAGTAAAGAGACAGAAAGACAGTGCGGTGATGAAGAGAGATGTACAGGAGGGAAGACAAGGACAGAACATGAGGGAGAAGAGAAAAGTTCAGCAGCAGCATGAGCTACCGATGCCCTCAGGCCAGGCATACCTCCACACACAGTCCCTCTGCCATGGCTGGATCAGGAGCTTGAGCTCTCTCTCTCTAAGGAGACGGAATGAGGGATCTTCAAAAGGTCATTCTCAACTCTTGGATCCACAAGGGGATATAAATATATACAGGAGTTTAATCAGTACCCCACCTGACCTCAAAAGCTTTTACTAGTACTTTGTACATCTACTTTCAGTACTTAAAGGTTGTATCAGCGATAGCGTGGATACATCACTTCTGTTGATGTTCAAACAAAACAGAGAGCTAGCTTGCTACTCCCTCCCCCCTACCTCCCGTGCAATTAAAACTCTCCTAAACGCGCATCTCGTCGGTTATTGGTTGAAACACTTTATTTTGCCTTTGAGTGGTTGCCAACCCTTGGTGGTAGCAATTGTTTTTGTGTACAGATCTCGGAGCCTAGGCTGCCTACAGAGACGTGTTTTTGACGGCCTGCTTATGGGGCAGACAGCTAGCGGATCGTTAGGAGAGATTAGATGAATGTGATCATTTATGTTTGGGTCTTTTTTGGGCCTGAAATCGCTGATACAACCTTTAAGTATGTTTTAATGGGCTACTTGTCATACTTAAGTACTGTAAATAATAGATACTTTAAGACTTTTACTTAAGTGGCATGCTTATAGATTACTTTTACTTAAGTCATTTCATTTTCAGCTTTTGAAAAGAAGTCTTCATATATATATATATATATATATATATATATATATACACACAATACACACACACACACACAACTCATTTTGTGTCAGACAGATAGAGGATAGAGGGTGAATAAAAAGGCGATGAACATAAGAGTGAGATGGAAAAGAGACAGTAGAGGGAGAGACCCAAGAAATTGATGAATGGAAAGATTGTATCACGTCATAAAAAATCACACAGTCATGGGTGACTTTGAGTAACGTTGCAGCTGTGAATTACCGCTGGTGATCACTATTTCCTGCACAAGCAGCTGGCAGAGAAAGTGCCAGCCTCGCTCCCGCCTCCATCACTCCTCCCATTCGTTAAATCCAGACCCCAAGGGCAAAAGCATGGAAAGGTGAGCTGTCACTCAGAAATGCTTTCATGAGGAATGGGATTGTTCAAACCTGGTTCTGATCCCTCCTCCCTCTCTCTCTCTCTCCATATCAGCGTGGGACCACTGCGTTCTGACATGATAATATATAGCCAGACTGTACGCACAGGGAAACGCCTCACCTCTGTAGTACAAGCAGATCAGCATGAAAAAGGAGGTCATCCCTCACCATTAGCACGTTCCAGCAGACCTGCAGCAATAAGAGAGTGAATGCACAGCCACAGCAAACTATGGAGATGTGTCCACACTGTCAAATGTAGCAATATTGGAATGATTTGAATTGCCATTGCTGGAGGCAGTTGAAGATGAAGTATTACACACATTCAATTATCACCTTCAATAATATCAGTGTATCGAAGCTTCCCTCAGGCAGTTACAAAAACAGATTTTCTATGTTATGACACTGACAGTCCTATAATGACATATGTGACATGCTTTTTTATAAGGACAGTGCAGATATACAGTACTTATTTATCTAGGTTTAAAACTGGGCCTTGGTATTGGCACCTTGCACTACCTGTCTTGAATTTCGCCTTGGGGATCAATAAAGTATCTATCTATCTATCTATCTATCTATCTATCTATCTATCTATCTATCTTGCTTCAGATACCACACAATAGCTATAGTTCACACGCAAGAACTTTGCTTATTAGATAGATTAGATAGACATTGCCCTTTGGCCCTAAGTCTAACATGAGTCTCTTCAATGTTGAAAAGCTACTTTTGAAAAGTTGCATCCTGTATTGGAAACGATATGATGGCATGCAACGTTTAGATCTCAAATCCAGGTATTTGATGCCAAATGGCTTTAATCTGTTCCTGACCGTATCCCTGTGACAGCTGCTGTGCACTCCACAAAATCACAGGCACATCTGCATAGCCAGGCTAATGCTACATGTGCCCAGTACATTGCACGTTGCATGCAGAGAGAGTGAGAGTAATTTAAGGTTGTCATGGGAGACAAAGAGAATGTTGCTACCATATGGACACCAGTAGTTCCATTGAAGAAAACCTGTAAATTCTAGTCACAGTCATCTTCAGGTGGGTCAGAAATGTGTGAAAGGATTCAGCTCCGAGGTCAACAGGTCAACAGCACCGCTGTCCTCTGGCACAAACCTGGTGCCTCCTCCTTCATCTCTTTGCGTGCTAGTGTGCAGTACGTAATGCAGCAAAATGACCCGCCTGTGAAAGTGAATAGCTGGTACGTCCGCATGTGTCGGACCCCCTTGGTAGATTAAGAGGGCATCAGTCAGCTCTCCTATCACCACTCCGACTCCCCGCCCTGCGAATCCACCTCTGCTCACTCGATCACAGCCCTGAGTCAGGAATGTTTTACAGGTGCCACCTTAAGCACACCTTGCCTGTCAACCTCATGATGAACGCAGATGTGCGTCCACAACCTCTCTCTGATGCTGACTCAATAACTTTCTTTAATCTTAGCAGCAGCTATAACCTATGACCTCATGACTAGGCTACACCACACATGCAAACATAGAGCACAACTTTTCCGAAACTGACGTATAGCGCTTCTCGTCAATCTTCGCCTCACCCACAACCTGAACTGATTATGTATTGGTGTGGAGAGGATTGAGATGAAAGGCTGATGGTCAAGTCATGAGCCATTGTGTTACCCCACATGTTAAATTGCAAATATGTACCCATTATTATCACCCTGAGATTTGCATGTCTCCATCACTAAAAAATGTATGAGAATGTGTGATCTACAGCTCACACACAGCATTTCATGTCTTGGTGCTACTGACAACCTGACAGGGAGGCTACATAAATAGGGTACGTAAAGCTTCCACTGTAATCAATGGAACTTGCTGCACCAGATGTGATAGCGGTGTATAGGCCTACTCATTTTTTTTTTTAAATTCTAAAAAATTAGACCTTCTATTTTTATGCTCAGCGGACCCGGTGTAGCCCAGGCCTGAATGTAGAGCTTCTCACTGTAGACCTCTGGACAGGAAAGGCCGAAGGGGTAATGATGCCAGTTGATTAGCTCCAAATGTCCTCCAATCCATCACCACTACCCCCTTGACTACATCTTCATCCATGAGAAACTGTAAAACAAGAAAAATATTGTCCGTAAAGATGCACCATAGACAAGAAACACATGTTGTTGTCAGCCCCAAATAAATGTCATTCTTTGAAGAAGTGCAAAGGTCAAATGCAGAGGTCCAGAGGTGACGTGGAGTTTGTCACAGGGAGTAGCAAGCATCACTTGTAGGCATGATGGATGGAGTCTGCATTGGTGTGAGGCTAAGCTACAAAATTGAGAAACGAAGAAATGCAGCTTCTCTTCTCACTGGCTTGGGACCAGAAGAAAAAGACACATACTGTAGAGCTTAATATCCCAAAGCTCTGGAATGCACTGCCTGAGCAAATAAGGTTAGCTGATTCTGTCTTGATCTTTTAAATCTCTCCTTAAAACTCACTTAAACTTTTAAAGAGTTTATTTAATTTTCATTTTTGTTTTGTCTTCTTTTGGTTGTCATATACTGTCTACTTCTTGTCATTGTTTTGTATTGTTTTTAGACATATATTGCCAACTAGCTTGCTGATAAACGTGGATAAATGTTTGAGTCAGACCATGTCCAGTGATGCAAATTCTAAAGTTGGTAAAAGACAGATCAAGTTACACACTTGCCAGAAAACACAGGATAGTAAACTTGACCACAACTTCAATGGCATTAATTATTACGATTATGAGGGGGTCCTTAGAATATTTTCTCACCCACAGGGGGTCTTTGGAACAAAACCTCTGGGGCTAAGCTGCCAGTCACTGTCTTGATAAATCATGTAGGAATGTCCAGTGTTCTTGTGGGCATTTGTTTTTCATTTCCCCACTCTCCTTCATCTTGAAGGCCCATAGTTTATCTACACAGGCAATGCTGGGCGCATAATCATCACAGTCTATGCATTCAGTCTCATAATAAAAACATGGTGTGGCTGGGTCTGTTTCATAGTCATCTTTTCACTCCCATTGGTTCACTCCAGGTAAATTGATTCCAGTCTTGCTACTTCCTGCTGGTTGACTTGCACTAGAGGGCTCAATTATGCAGACATACCATACCATGCCATGCAAAGAGAGTATAAAAAAAGGGCAGAAAGAGGGAATATTCCCCCGGGTGAGAGTTTTTTTTGTACACCGCATCAATCACTTCTGAAATTGTCTCGCATAAATCACAGTACACAGTGATGTGGTCACACACAGAAATGCCAAGGTTGGTCATAGGCCCAGACCCAAATTTGTATTGTGTTCCCACAGGCAAATCCTTTGTTTGTATATATTGAATTCGTCAACACTGTGCCACACAGTGCATATTACTTTATTATGCAGTGAATCTTTGGCATGTCTGCATGTATAAACGTTAAATGCAGTGTTTTTGCATGGCTTAGTATTGAGTGCCTTATGTTAAACGCAGGTGTTTACTCGATTTCAAAGAAATACACATCCATGCCGGATTAGCGTCTACATGCATGTTTTAGGGACATTAAATGGGCTTTAATGGCCTCTTGGCCAGACGGACCTACAGAGCAAATCTCAAATTTGCCAAAGGTTCGTATGGGTATTCCCAGGCTAGATGTTACTTAGTCTCTGTTGCTGTAATGTTTAAACATGTCAATTCAGATTTTAAAAAGGAAATTCTATTATCCTTTTCCTATTGCCAGCTCAGTCAAACAGCAAGCGGTACTTCCTCATAGATAAAAGAAATATACACAAACAGTATAAATATAAATATATAAATATTCATGTTGTGGAATGCAAACATGGCCCAAGGGCTTAAGGCCAAGTGAAATTGTAAGTGACTTAATAAACTCAGACTAACACATATCAATGTAAAGAATGTCTTTTACATCCACGCTGTCAACCAGAGGCTGACCCAAAGGCTAATTTGGTTATCATTATCTCAAGAGTTTAAACAATTTTTAAACAAAAATGCAAAATCCAAGGGTGAGACACATGCTGACATAGTGTGAGGAAACTACTGATCACCAATCAGAAGTAGTGTAAGCATGGGTTTAATCATATAGCCATTCAGTGGCTGCAGATGATCCCTGATCTGTGCTGGCATGCTGTTAATGGCAATGTTAAAGTCCCAACTTACTGCCCTGTCAGGCATGCTTAAGTAGTTAGAACCTCAATAATAAAGAACATATTAGTACAAGATACACAGTAGTGTAACGACACCACCAACTATCAAAACAGTTAGGCAAACTTGACCGTATAGTAATATTTTCTTAGTTTGTTAGAGGATTCATTTGAGTATAACCAAAGTCCTTTTAGGCAAGTCCCTCCACTCGGCAGCCTTATTGCAATGCTTTTTGGGCACTTATCGGGCATCTATTTCGGTAGAAATGCGCTTGCGCAAGGCTTCACAACACCAATCTTGCTCCAGCGGCGAGATGATTTGCACGATGTCTTCACAACACCACATTATTGGCCCAATGTATTCACAACACAGCACATGATTTTGCTGCGGTAGGAGGTGTGATATGCGTAGACAACTTCCATATTGGCGTTACAAACTAACCCCATACAGTACATTTCTATGGAGGACTTTTGGAGTGCTGTGTCTCCTCATTAGAAAGTCTCTGGTATGGCTACTACTGGCTTCTAGCAAGCCAACAGATTTGCAGCAATTGTCTTGAAAAGTAGGCTCTATGCAAATGGTGTCATCATGTTTGTTATCATGAATTCATATCAATGTTAAATGACCAATAGCCTATATTCACTATTTAAGTGGAATGGGATCTAAAATAAAATAAGATCTATGGATAAATCTATGATATAACATGGATTGGTGTTATACTAAGCATGGACAACTTTGCTACAAAATTTCTTGATAGTTATCTGACAGATGGACGGAGTCATGCAGACCAGCATAATAAGAGAATCCACCACAGAAATTCATCTCTGAAATTCCTAGCCCTCTACCGCCCTCTACAGTTTGAAATGGGTACAGCATTCTGCAGAAACCTGAAAGTTATGAAGACATAATTACTGAATTCAGATGATTTGAAGTAGACCTGTTCTATTAGGCCTACTTAAGATTTCTGGGTATGCTGAAAAGTGGGCTAATGGTTTGAAACATAAAACTAAACCAAAGTGACTTAAAAAAAATACCCTAACTAATAAATAGCCTACAAACAAATGTATTTGGCAAAGAAAATGAATGAATGAATGAATGAATGATTGGGTGAATGAATGAATTAATGAATACTTTTAGAAAGACAGACCAGTGAAATTTCAAGGGAATAAAGGGCTAATTTTGTCTATAAAACATTTAAATTAACATATTTGACATGTAACTTTAATGTAGACCTAGGTCATTTTCCATAGGCCTACTGTACAAATTTAGCTCACCACATTAAGACAGTTGTGCATTTTAGCACAATAAGGATAAGTTATTTAATTTTAGGAAGAGCCTGCTGACTAACTGAATGACCCATATCATCAAGAAGTTAAACTAACATGCTAGTTTAGAAAGCTTACATGACTTAAATTCCCTGAATGGGTGTTGACAAGAAATGCCTCACTGGTCATCAACCATGCTACATGAAAATCCCTAATAATCATGAAATATACAACCAAAGTCCATTATCCTGATACATTACCAATGTCAACAAGCTAATCACACCTTGCTACTGAGGTAACCTGCAGACCACCAGGATGCCCTCGCGTCATGCTTATTACAGAGAAATAACAAGTAGGTGTGCAATTCACCTTAGGACTGAACAATAGTAAGTGTTTAAACTTCAGATAACTATCAGATACAGGAGAATGTATTGACACTGTTAGCTTATGCCACAGCACACCTCATTCATTACAGATCATGCTGTCCTTCAGTGATCAGCGCATGCGCACTTTGCCCACTGTCACGCCGCCATTTTGACAGCGCATGCTCAGTGCAGATACCCGGCTATTCATATAAAAAGCCTTCTCAAGCTCTGTCTCATTCCACCTTCAGCCATTTTGACAATGTTAGGAGCTGTGGGACGTTGCTGCACCGGGGCTTTGCAGGCTCTGAAGCCCGGGGTCCTCGCCGGATCACGATCGGCTCTCCATGCTTGTAAGGCACACATAATGTTTTTGGTGTCAAAATCTCTTTTGCTATAATTTGTCTTCTGTTTGAGCCTCTCATGGTCAAACTGTCAGTGTGTCATGGTCGTGCTGAGGCAAATGGCAGACGGCGTGCAGGCGGCGCAAGTACTACAGGCCGCAGACATGAGTCAGAGAAATTCAATGACAAACTTGAAGAAGATTGTTTTTTATTGCTACATTTGTGTTTTTGGTTCAGTGAGCCTCTAGTATATTTACTGTCATTGTAGCTATGAATGGAAATTCCTATGATAACACAGATGACCTTTGTGTGTCATGAGGAAGCTAACATGACTAGCCAACTCGTCGTTTAGCAAGCTGCATGCACTATGATTTTCGATAATGCTATTTCTCGTATTCAACAACAGATCAATACTTAAAATTGGAAGTGGTAGGATATGGATACATATTTGGATTATGAAAGTGTCGAGAGACCTTGTGGAGATGAAACCATGTTATTTCGTTGGTAGTACAAGTTGTACAACGATGTTAGCACTAGCTATACAACGTCGTAGATGGCTAACTTATACCAGTTGACTTTCTGCAGTGTGGGGTTGAAGTTAAAGTACTGCTAGCATAAGCCAGCCAGCCTAAACGTCCTTACTGACACTGACGACATTAGGATTAGGAAAATATCTTTCTAGCATTCAAACCAGATCGTCTGCGAAAAAAATGGATTTACCTTACCGAATGCCAAGGTCATCGAATCGAAACAATTGCAACCAATTTAGAGACAAATTGGAGACATTAAGTTAAAGTTAGCAGCTAGATCAATAAGGTAACAAGGTTACAGCAGTTTTGAATGAGGTCTTAAGTTTAACGTTTCTTTAACGCAGACGTTAAGCTTTGTAATGTCTTACAATTACGTTGGCACGATTAACTTTCAGTCTATGTAGTCTAGTTATTTTGCAGTGTCATTATTAGTGTTCTTATTGTGTTCACCTTCTCTACAGCCAGGGGTTATGCTGCCCCTGCTGCAGCCGCAGCCATCGCCAATGGGCGTATTGTCGCGGTCATCGGTGCCGTGGTGGACGTCCAGTTCGATGAGGGCCTGCCTCCCATCCTGAACGCCCTGGAAGTGGCTGGCCGCGAGTCTAGGCTAGTACTGGAGGTGGCTCAGCATTTGGGTAAGTCATTATGTCACGTTTTAGAATTTTTCCATCCAAATTGTCAGTGCAATAGGATTGTTATGTGACTGCTTTCAACTGCTTCCCTCAGGTGAGAACACAGTCCGCACTATTGCCATGGACGGTACAGAGGGCTTGGTTCGTGGGCAGAAGGTCTTGGACACTGGTGCCCCCATCAGAATCCCTGTGGGACCTGAGACCCTGGGCAGAATCATGAATGTCATTGGAGAGCCCATTGATGAGAGGGGCCCCATCTCTACTAAGCAGTAAGTTTAGATCAGTTGGTTTACATCCAGAATCACAGCAGTCATGGTTTCAAAGACAAAGTTAAAAAGTTGAAGGATCCTAAGCAAGCCAAACAAATGCGCACCATTTGTAGCTCCGGTTAAAGTAGCAAATGGCACCATTCATAATTACATTCACCTCTACCTGTCTGTGCCTGCAGCCATTTCCCGGTCCTACTCATCTCACTAATTTCCAGTCAATCTATACGGTCTTATTTCAAATGCCTGAAAACAGATTTGATAAAAATGAATCATGTTAATGTTTTCTTAGAAGTGTTATGATAAAACAACTCCTTGTAAGTGTTTGTGACCTTAATGGCTAGGAAACATGCTGATCATATTACTTCTCTGCAGTACTGCCCCAATCCACGCTGAGGCTCCAGAGTTCACAGACATGAGTGTGGAGCAGGAGATCTTGGTCACTGGCATCAAGGTGGTCGACCTGCTTGCCCCCTATGCCAAGGGTGGAAAGATTGGTACGTGTTTGAAAAACACTTCCGCTGTTACACTTAACTTACCGTTTTTTCTTTCTTCTCAATCTGGGTTAGTTGGTTTCAGTTATTGTCTCCTTGTAATCGATATAGATAGGATAAGATTCCTTTGTGTGTTTCTACAGGTCTGTTCGGTGGTGCTGGAGTGGGCAA
The DNA here is from genome assembly GCF_046254945.1 of Alosa pseudoharengus. Classification (NCBI taxonomy): domain Eukaryota; kingdom Metazoa; phylum Chordata; class Actinopteri; order Clupeiformes; family Clupeidae; genus Alosa; species Alosa pseudoharengus. Next base: position 17,292,762 of record NW_027468689.1, on the reverse strand, counting down.
GACTGTACTCATTATGGAGTTGATCAACAACGTGGCCAAGGCCCATGGTGGTTACTCTGTGTTCGCTGGTGTGGGAGAGAGGACCCGTGAGGGTAACGATCTCTACCATGAGATGATTGAGTCCGGTGTCATCAACCTGAAGGATACCACTTCCAAGGTAAAGTTGCCATGTAGAAAGTGCAGTGATGCACACCAAGCTCTCTTTCTGGAAGTAGTGGGTGGGTGTGTCTGTGTTTGCACACTCACAGAGACCTCTGAAGTTCACCTACAAAAAGGAACCAAAGCTGCCATATTTGCCCACATAAGGAGATCCTGGTGTTAATTGAGGCAAACTACCTATGGCAAGTTGCATTGTAAGTTAGCTCTGGGGTAGCAAAGATCAAAGTATGCCATCTTCATGTACTGAAGATCACCGTATCCACTCGAAGGCATAGGACAAAACGGTGTAGAGCAAAACGTCTGCATTTCTGCTTAACAGGTGTGATAATTCAATATTTTCCCATGGAAAAAATCTCAAGATACTGGATCTCCTTGTTTGGGCAAAGATGGTAGCTTTTTTTTTGTAGGTGAACTTCAGAGGTCTATTCATATAGCTGGACAGCCTTGTCCATGTACTTAGGTAAAGTGACTGGAATGTGACTTTATAAATGTAGGTCAATATAAGTTAAAGATCATGATCATTATAAATGTAGATCATTAAAAGTAGGCTACAGAGTATTAATGGATAGTGAATACACTTTGCTTCAAAGATGTAGATAAAACCAGCTGAATCCTCCCAGCCACTCCTAGGTCACTCCTTGGGCACCATTTCTAAATTAAGAACCACCTGTTGCCATTTAACCTTGCATGTTGTCTGTTGCCTCATTGTCTGTGGTGCTCATACTTGCTCCTCTTCCTCCTCAACTCTAGGTGGCGCTGGTGTACGGTCAGATGAACGAGCCCCCAGGCGCCCGTGCCCGTGTCGCTCTGACTGGACTGACCGTAGCCGAATATTTCCGTGACCAGGAAGGTCAGGATGTGCTGCTCTTCATTGACAACATCTTCCGTTTCACCCAGGCTGGTTCAGAGGTTTGTGGAAACTCTGATCTGTTTGCTTGCCTTTCCAAATTAGCTTGCTATACTGCTATGGCATCAAGTTTGAGATTCTTTAATGAACAGATGGACTCTGTCTTGTGATTATTGATCATTTGTTTTGAGTAGCTAAGATGGGAGTACATCTGGAAAATGTGAAGATAAAGTGATGGGCGCTCTATGCTCACTTTTTTTTAAAGTTATTTTTTCTTGGTCTGTAGTGGGTTAAATGTTGTGGTAATTGCTCCTCTCCAGGTGTCTGCCCTGTTGGGTCGTATCCCCTCTGCTGTGGGTTACCAGCCCACCCTGGCCACTGACATGGGTACCATGCAGGAGAGAATCACCACCACCAAGAAGGGTTCCATCACATCTGTGCAGGTACACTACATACCCCAGCCACGCTGTCTTGTCTTCATCCATAGGTGCCTCTGTACTGGAATATAGTGGCCATCCAATTCAAGCCTGGAGCAGTCCTCCTCCAGAGCATCAAGTGCATCAAGGCTCATGGTTAAATGCTCTAGTTATGGTCAAATTGGATTTGTTGAAAATGTGCATGTGATTGAAAGTCTTGAAGCACATCTTGTTGTCAAGACAATTGAAAAGACTTATCACTGACTTGTAAACCCCCCCCCCCCCCCAGGCCATCTATGTGCCCGCTGATGACTTGACTGATCCCGCCCCTGCCACCACCTTCGCTCACTTGGACGCCACCACTGTATTGTCCCGCGCCATTGCTGAGCTGGGTATCTACCCCGCTGTGGACCCCCTGGACTCCACCTCCCGTATCATGGACCCCAACATTGTAGGAATTGAGCACTATGAAATCGCCCGTGGTGTCCAGAAGATCCTGCAGGTTAGTTTGCCCACCACAGGATCAACGTTTCCCTATGAGTGGAATGTGGTATCTTATACTGGCTGTGTCTAATGCTGATGGAGGAATAAGATCTACTTCTACATAGAGAGATGCCAAGTAGTTCAAGGCGGTGGTTAATGTGTCTGTGGTGTGATTGGTGAAATAAGGCCACTCATGTTTTTGTTTTTGTCGTTGTAGGACTACAAATCCCTTCAGGATATCATTGCCATCTTGGGTATGGATGAGTTGTCTGAGGAAGACAAGCTGACTGTGGCCCGTGCCCGTAAGATCCAGCGTTTCCTGTCACAGCCCTTCCAGGTGGCTGAAGTGTTCACTGGTCACATGGGCAAGCTGGTGCCCCTGAAGGAGACCATCAGCGGTTTCAAGGCCATCCTTGGAGGTACGTCAGTTTTGTATGGGCCCTTTGTTGGGTCAGGTCTAATCCCACTTAGCTAAAAATGGAAGGAGGTTATTCTCATAATGCCTAAGGAAGTCTAGGTGCATCTCTAGGTGGGTCTTGTGCCATACAAACCTCTTCTAGCCCAATCTGGTTAGGTCTGTGTATTTTAAAGCTGTGTATTGGCAAGAATCTGGGACTATACTATACATATTACGATACAGGGGTTATGATTCTGTATGTTGTGATGCTGTACTTAATGGGATGCATTGTGGTTATTTTATCTAATTTTATGAAAACTGGTTGTATAAAGTCAATTATTAGATTTAAGAGTTCACTTAAGGTAAACAAATTTAGGGAGAAGCTGGCGACTCAAGCAGATTAGTGAAGCAGACTTATGTATTGCTTGAACTGTTGGGCATCGAATAAAAATTGGACATGTCTACGGAGACGTCCCTCCATAGAGTTGGTCTATCTTCCCTATCTAGCCAGGTGAAGTGCAGAAAAAAATGTATGCTTTGGTTTGGTAACCTACGAGATTCAATGCAGATCTACAAATCTTGCAAGGATTATGCTTTTGCAACCAGATGTCTACAACTTAAATAAGTGCACCGGTGGTACATGAAGGCGTAGCACCAGAATTTTAAGTGTGCTGCTCTTCAAGGGAAATGGTGGTTAATAAATATTAATTAAAAATCGACCCTGTTTTTGAACAATAAGTTCACAATATTTTTGTTTTGTTTTTTCCATTAATTAATTGATAACATGTTTGTCTGTCGCCCAGGTGAGTACGATGCCCTGCCCGAGCAGGCGTTCTACATGGTGGGCCCAATCGAGGAGGTAGTACAGAAGGCAGAGAAGTTGGCTGAGGAGCACTCGTAAACAAGCATCTGTCAATAAGTTGTGTAAAAAAAGAGGTCTGGAGGAAGCACTTGGTTTGTACGTTGTCACATTCGAATACAAAAATTGTCCCTGTATCTGTCAAGTCATCCTGAAAAAGTTCTATTTAATGTTTCCAATTACAAAGGAGGAAATAAAGGTCTGTCTTACAATGTTTGTCTTGCTGTTTTTATTTGTATTGTATTGTATTGCCTTTCTAACAGCCTTAAGTGAGGGGGCTGGCATAGGTCTAAGCAGTATGATGCGGGTCATTCTATGAAACTGGTGCCATTTGTGAGGTGCATAAGGCAAAAACTTGTTTCTAAAGCTAATAATTCAAGGGTTCTTAACATGACCATTTTTCACAAGTGACACATTTCCCTGGCTCCTGGTTGACTGGCATAACATTTACCTCTAAAAAATCACCACGTAAGTGTTATATTTATGAAATATCGAACTTTTTTCAGAGTTAAATATATTTTCCTGATTACCTTAGACCAGTGGTTCCCAACCTGGGGTCCACGGACCCCACTAGGGGTCGCCAGAGATTGCAGGGGTTCCACACAATGTTGCCTGGGCTGAGGTTGTGAGATTGGCAAAGTTATATTTGCGGACATTAAATCTATAAAATCCCAGTAACACATCCAATTGGATAATCAAAAATCTGTATAATCCTAATGAAAACATATTTTGTTCCACATTTAAATTCATGTAGCTATTTATTACCTCTGAACTTATAAGTTTGTAAATCACATTATTCTTTGTGTGTGTATGCAGGTAGGAGTTTGGGTAGGGGGCCCTGGCTTGGGGGCACAGGCAAGGGGGCCTTCAATGGGGAAAAAAGGTTGGGAAACACTGCCTTAGACCTATTTATACAGAATGAAATCATGCTTTTTACTTTTTTTTTATTATTTTTTTTATTACGATGAGTGGATTGGGCAAGGTTAATCCAACCACCCGGTCACTCATTGGACAGGAATAACTTTCATTACACATTTAAGTCATTGCTAAGCAAATGGCTTTTCTAATTGAAGTCATGTATGTTATCTCACTAACTTGACTGTTATTGGATAACTAGCCTTATCGTGAAGTTTTCTGTTTCAATCCATATTTCAATGTGTTTTTTTGGACGATGTCTGGATAAATTGAAAGGTAGGTTACTTTTTTTATAGTGGAAAAGGCACCCGTTTCATAGAATGTCCCATACCTTATTAATTAAGGTCATGTAGTACTGTAGTGTACTTGCATTGCTATTCTACTTCTGTGCATGGTCCCACCTGTCAGGACATAAGCACAGGATTCCCCCCTGGACAGACCAATAAGGTTCTTCACATAATAAATCTGTCAGGCATTCAAGCTCAGTAGAAGCTTGTTTTTGGGAAGCTTTACACAGTGTTTCTAAAGAACTAAAAATGTGAACTTTTTCAGAGATTGGCTGTTGTGAAACTTACAATCTTTTAAGAAATACACAGGTGTCAAGTTAGTCATTACTGTATTAATGTGACTTCTTTACTGCAGTAACCTCTGTTGTCCACCAAGGGGCATGCTTGCTCAAAGGAATATGAGTGCAGAACTAAACTGTGCAAATAGCTTTGTGACCTTCAAGGGCCTTATGAATTAGTCAATGCTTCAGTTCATTTAGTCAATGCTCCAGTACTGTTCCTGTGTGCACACGTCGAGCACACCTATTCCAGTAGCCTACATAAAAGCTATTCATCTTCACTAACCCTGACTAGGCCCATTGTGTGAAATGTATGGGGGCAAAATGGTGCTGCTTAATATGGCATCAAGGTGAACGACAACATGGTAAATATATCACTTAGTTGGAAAGTAGGTAGACAAGCTATACAGCTCCTACAGCTGACTTTAAGATACTCTGTAGTAGTCATGTGTTAAATATAAACTGGTATCTGTTGTGAAGGACTCCCTGATTACCCTTTCCTGCTCATTATTTTATGCACAGCACAGAAAGGGCATTTAGAGCAACGTAAACAATCCCAGACGTCCCAAAATGTTTCAGCAAGCTCCCTGTACTCTTTACATTACAATAGTTGGGAAGCTATATATTGACATTTTGCAGAGACCATTCCATTCGAGAGTTCAAAAAGAAGTTGCCTCATTTGCAGAGCAGACTTTAACTTTCTGTTCCACCTTCAGCCCACAAACCTATCAGCACGCCAAAGGTCTCAGATTGGTTCATTCTTGGAGACATGCATGCAGTCTCACTTTGACTTTTGACCTCTTGTACCTTGATCATCTTACCTGTGACTAGCTGTTCGTGTGGCAGGAAAAGGCGTGTCAAGGAGCTATAGCAGAGTGCAAAACTCAACTGTGTGGTCAAGTGGAAAAATACAGTATTGTATTCGTGAGTATTTGGACAAAGTAAATTCAAACCAGTAAATTCTTGTAGCCTATCTGACTCGGCAAAGAAACATACAGATACTGATCTCCGATTCAATTTCAACATTAACATATTTACTTCCCATGAAGTTTTTTGGGAACCTATACTTTTTATTTGAAAAAACAGTCATATTAGTATTTCCCTTTCATTTTGGCTTAAGATTTCAAAAAACAATCAACTCTAAAGGTGACAAGGAAGTCCTATGAGCCAGTCCAATTTATTTGATCATGTCTTGTCATGTAACATCTCTACACAAATGTTAACATACAGAGTGTGTTGTATATACTTACAATGTATTTGACGCCTTAATTGCCAGATACACCTTCGGAGCCTGTATCTGTGTTATGTCAAAAAAGGTAAGAATATACTATGTTTGTGAAATATGTGTATTATAAAAGAGCAACATTAAAATATGTAATAGTGGACAGAGTATAAAACTGCCTGAACCCAAACAAGGCTCAGTCGAAAGACCTAATTGACAGCTTTGGCTGGTTTGACAGCGTCCTTTAGCAGCAGGTAGTCGGACACGCAGGAGGGCATGTAGGACAGCGGCAGCCAGAAGAGCTTGGCGTCCCAGCCAGGAGAGTATCGCTTGCGAGGGTGCACTGCCGAGACGCCATGCTCCTGGCAGCTGACCACCTTCATCAGGTCTGCATCGGGCAGCTTGGCGAATTTGTCCTCCATAACTTTGTTCACTACAGAGGGAGAATAAAAAACACACACACACACAAACAGTAGATGAAGAGCCGCTCAAGACTACTCAAGACTACTTATTTCTGGATGGACAAACACTGTTCAAAGTTGAAATTTGCATATTGATTTTGGCGCAATGTTTTTTGGAATCCTCTGCTGAAGTTTACAGCCACATTCAGCCACTTATCCAAAAGAAATCAACAGGAAGCACCCACAAAACATTTACCTTTGGGAACAAAGTCATCACCATAATCATCCTTTACTTCCTGGGGTAGCTTGTCCCACAGCTGCTGAACGTTACGCATCAAGATCTCGGTGTCAGTCACATTAGTCTTGAAGAAGCCTGGCTCGATGCAGATGACTTTTACACCGAAGGGATGCATGTTCAACCTTTGACAAAAGACCAGGGTTGTCAATAGGGTGGTTGCTGTGATAATATCGTTATTATCAATACGCTAGCACCAAATATCAATATTTTTACTAAAACATGCAGGTCTTTCTAAATATATAACCAATTTGACCAAAACCAATCTAACATGTAGTCACTACTTCATGACTTCTCATGTTGGTAAATTGGCCTATTAAATAAATGAGAGTAAACTTCCAGTGAAAAGAAACTGACAGGGAGAAAATGGTGCACTTTGTTGTACATCAAATACATACTTTTGCCTGGATAGGGACATTTTTTGCCAAATTGTTATTTTCTTTCTTCAGTTATACAGATGTGTAATGAAACATGGATGATTTTCCATCAATTGATTCGCTGTACCGTGCAATGATATCACTATTGTGACCAAAGGATTGTGATAGTAACCATTATGACTCCCACCTAGGATAAATTCAGAGTCAGCTGATTGAAAGCTGGAACGCTAATTGGACCATGGACTGCTTTTCCATTTGGATTCATTTAAATATCAAGAAGATGCTTATTATTCAGTAATAGATTGTAATAGATTGATAATCATCATAAAACATTTCATTACCAGCCAAAGGACTTCTGAAACACTTTGCATGAAATTACTTAATTTGTATAATCCAAATTAAGGGGGGTGGGGGGGTAGGGGGTTAGACATTTTATAACATTTCAATAGCCTACCTTGGAACACCAGAGGATTAGAATATAACATATAATATAATTATTTTATATCCTGATATAAAAAGAGAGAATACTGAATTTCTGATATTTATGACAGCACACCAAATGCAGATTAGCCTATAGCCTAGGCCTACTATTTCTATTACAACTCTACCTCTTTAATTCAGCTGTCTGGTTGAAGCATGGAAATATTGTAAACAAAGTAGCATAGTTGGCTAGCTTATCATTGTCTACTGATTGGACTGTTCAGTTTCCCCATGTGTGTTTAAACTTCAAGGTAATACTTGTTCTCCTTGGGACAAACAGATTATCAGTCAACTTGAATGCAAGAGTTTTACAAATATGTACAGCATGCAGCATGCCGGATGAAATAGTAATTTAGCTAGTCGTCTTCTATGCGTCCTTGCTTCCATGATTGTGAATGTTTTATTTGGATTGTGCAGGCCGAGTCGCGCTTGTCCATTGAGCAGGAGGGGGAGAGCAAGAGAAAGCAGGGCAAGGAGAGGGGGTTTACTTCTATACTGTCAGGTAAAGTTGCATGCATAGTCTTCAATGAAAGCCACGGGGTACGATATTATGATATATTTATTTATTTTTGGACGATGTAGGCTACCGATAAGTAAAGCCGGAGTTGTGTGTTGCTTATGCGGCCGCGTAAGCTGCGAAAAGGCTACGTGAACAGAAACACACAGATTCATGAATATGAAGCCTATAATTGCACACATAATAATAATCATATATAAGGTGAATAGGGATAAAGCTGGGATTCAGAGATTGTAGAGTTAGTGTAACAGTATGCTCTTGCATGACAAGGAAGTTAAGGATTTCTAAGGAGTTTGGGGTATATATATAATACATAAGTCTTCACATATTTGGACGAAATTTGCAATTTATTTCTATATATCAAAAGTGTTTGTGTGTGTGTGCGTGTGTGTCACCTGAGGCTGTCACAAAAGCCCTCCACTGCATATTTGGAGACACAGTATGGACCCCCAGTGGGTGCAATCCGTCCAAAGATACTGGACATATTCACCACCCGCCCCTGGGCCTTCTTAATGAGGGGCAACACACTCAGCGTCACGGCAATGACCCCCATCAGGTTGACATCCAACATGGACTTGTAGTCATCGATGGTCAACCAATCACACTGGCCCGAAGGAACAGACACACCAGCATTATTGACCACTGCCCATAGACCTGAAAGAGCGTAAGAAGGATTTAATGCCTGCCTTTCTGGTTCATAAGAATGGCAACAAACATTTGGTTCACAATGGCAAAAACAACATTATGACAATATTGTTGATTATCCCTTTTGGACTGATTGTGTGAATGACGCAAATACTGACAGTCAAACTGCCTACATTATATCTTAAAGGCGTCACATTCAAACGTTATATTTCTGGGAGGCTTTCTTCATCATTGGTTAGCGTAGATGCTCATATTGTGGTCATAAATATCATAGTAATCAATGGGACGGGTCTTAACACAAAATACCAGTGGATAATCACTTCTAGGCTTGTCCTTGAGGCAATCCCTGCGGCAATATTATATAGAGCCCTCAGTCCCTTGAACCTTTGTTTTAAGTTTAGGGGCTGAACATTTTTGACCAGCATGCATTTCTGTTAGGTCACACCACACTTCCTTAAGTGTGCGGGCACTCGTGTGACACATACATTCACATGTTCAAGAGACAGAAAGGAGGTCAAAAACAATCTGAAGGCTACAGAAGAGTACATTTTGGATAATATATAAGCCCAAGTGCCAAGAATTTTGCTTACCGGAGTGCTACTACACTAATATCTATATATCAAAGTCAGGTGCTCTTTGAGTTCAAGGGCATATCTATTTCATGAAAGGCTTTCTGATTTAATGCAAAGCAGTGTGCCTTGTGTATGTTTACTGGTTCTACATGGGTAACTTACCATATGCGGTGTGTGAGTGTGTGTACTTGAACTTGACTGGCCTGCACAGAGTCCTGACCTCAACCCTATAGAACACCTTTGGGATGAATTAGAGCGGAGACTGAGAGCCAGGCCTTCTCGTCCAACATCAGTGTGTGACCTCACAAATGAGCTTTTGGAAGAATGGTCAAAAATTCCCATAAACACACTCCTAAACCTTGCGGAAAGCCTTCCCAGAAGAGTTGAAGCTGCAATAACTGCAAAGGGTAGCCTAGAAATCTAGACGCACCCTAGCGGCAGCAAATTACATTTGCTGCCAGGGCTATAGCAACTCTCCGTTGGCTTGTGAGCTCGAAAAATTAAACTTCTATCAGGCCAATCAAATCGTGTATAGAGTCGTTAGGTGGGCTTAACACAATGATTGATGGCAGAGTTGCAACGGTTTGGCTTGAATTCCCTGCTACTTGAAAACAAACTAGATGTACCGCAGAACGGTACAAAATATGACCGCAACCCAGTCCAGCACATTTTTTCCACAAAAATAAATCACGCTGAAAGGCCTATATGATTCTAACTGTCTCACTAAATTGCATTATCCACACTCAATTCTCACTGGTATCTGCAACAAGTACCAAAACATGATTAGTTCATAGATTTCACATGTAAAATTCATTTTATACAACCCCACCTCCATCTTGCCTGTTCATAATTCTGAGAAATTCTTGAATTGTGTGCATGTACATGTTTGTTATGTGTGTGTGTGTGTGTGTGTGTGTGTGCGCCTGTGTATGTGCCTGTGCATGCATGCGTACTATGTCTACTGTGTGAGTATGTGTCATACGTATGATTACTGTGAATGTATGTGTGTGCGTGTGTATCTGTTTGTGCACATGTGTGGACATGAAATGGGTTAACATGACCCCTGGAGGCAAACATACAGAAAAAAATGGTCATCCTAGGCCCTACAGTTCTCAAGATATTCACAGAGAACTGTGTCTGCCCTACCCTCCTTTCGGGGGGTCCAGTACAGCGGGGGGGCTACAGATCAAAACGAAAAACGACTGTTCCATGCTATCCATGTGGGGTTACATGCCCACCAAGTTTTGTGTACCCCGGTCTTTCAGTGTCCCGGGAATCCTTGTTGGTGTACGTCACTAAATGTACACATAAATTATTTTATTGACATGCCCCCTTAAGACCAACATACATAAAAAAGGTGGACCTCCTAGGCCCTACGGTTCTCGAGATATTCACAGAAAACTGTCTCCGGCCACCTACAGGCCAGTTGGTGTATAGTAACATAAATTAATTTGTTGTGTGGCCCCCCATGAACGGAATTCCACAAAATTTGGCGTGCATACAGAGGGTGTCATAATGATCCTACACTTCCAATTTCGTGCAGTTTTGACTATGTTAGGTCACAGATACCTTCAATTACAACACCTCATTTTTACTTTTTTGTGTTTAACTAGGTGGCGCTATACATGAAATGAGTGGTTATGGAATGGGTTGACATGGCCCCTTGAGATCAACATACAAAAAAAAAATGGTCCTCCTAAACCTTACGGTTCTCGAGATATTCACAGAAAACTGTGTCTGCCCTACCCTCCTTTCGGGGGGTGCAGTCCAGCGGGGGGGCTACAGATCAAAACGAAAAACGATGGTTCCATGCTATCCATATGGGGTTACATGCCCACCAAGTTTCGTCTACCCCGGTCTTTCAGTGTCCCGGGAATCATTGACAGAAATTTGGACATGCGAAAAAGAAAGAAAAAAAAAAAAAAGAAAAAAAAAATCTGACTAAACCTATATGACCGCCGCTTCGCTGCGCGGCGGTCATAATTAATAGTGATTTTCGTTGGATAGCCTATTGCGTAATATGCCTAAGCTGTCCAAATATAGTATTTAGGGATCATTATTTGTGAAGCCTAAAGTGACACAATATTGATTCGCATAGTTTATTATCACATATGAACATCACATTAAATAACCTAGGACTTCAGAGACAGGGCAAACTTTACCACCATTCCCAAAATGTTCCCAACCAATTAAATGAATTTGCGCTTATAACGAGGTGAAGCGCGTTCCCGAACAACTTCTTTTCCTCTGAGGGAATGGCCAATCTTCATCAACGACATACCGTTGTACCTTACGTTGTCTTAGTCTGTAACGTGGAATCTAATAGGCTAATTCTAGCTGGTGCCGGAAACGAACACCCATGAAACGCCATTTTCGTAAAGATGGCTGCGGTCAATTTCATGCTTTTTTGGCTGAAGTAGCTAGCCTAGCATGGGCCATTGAAATGAATGGGGGCGGGACTTAGTCACTCTCTCCAGTTATATATAATACCTCCATGGTCTTGAGTGATCGCTGTCCCTTTAAATGTCTGGGACTTTAAATTAGGCCTACGTTTTGACTCTGTGCTGTTTTTGTTGATGGACGGTGCCGTCTTTCATTCAGTTTTCCTACCGTTTTAATTAATGACACACGCAATTCCGTGGTTGAAGTAAGGGATTGTTTTTACCCGTATTCTTGCAATTCCCACATAACATTAAATACTAGGCCTAGGTCACTGACAGGAATAATTTTATTATTGTACGGTTCCGGATGATCAGTCAGATGGCAGCGTGTTGCGTGTTAACTTCCACCTGAAGTAGGCCTAGCTATACTGCGGAGGTAAGAGCGCGAACTGAGAGAGTTGCCTCCGGAGCCTATATTTTCTTAGCTGCTATCAGAACGATCCAAGATCCAACTTGAACGTATGCTACTCCATTTAATTGCACAACAGGGAGAGAAAACGAGTGGCAGGTTCCAGCTGGCTTGTCTTGTTGATGATAATTGATATCTCCTTTTTAATATAAGAAACTTATAAAAGGAAGGCAACAAAGACGAGGTTAGAGGAGATTGCGGATTTATCCGGTTTCCACTAGCTACTGACCAGTTATAAACTGTGAGAGCCAGGGCACTTTGACATAGGCCTACTGTAGGCTGCACTCACTGTGATTTGAAAAATGGACAAAAATATGAAGAGTTGTCTTTGCCTTTGTGTAATGGAACTGGTGAGTCTTGAAGTCTTCAATAATTCGTTTACATAAAGCACATATTATGCCGATTGAAACACATTCCACTCAGCTAGGTTACTGGCTCAGGCTCATCATTCACAAACAGAAAATGTCTAGCTACCAGAGGAGGCTTCTAGACTACGGGTGAAGCAGTGCTTCACCAAAAAAAAGTAAAAAACAAAACACAAAAAAAATCTTACAATCACAATTTTACTCCTTTGAAACAGAAATACAGTCAACACGAGCTGTTTTCCTGAAATCAGTTCTGTGAGTGACAACAGCGACATCCGATCCCGCGGTGGAACAGAGAATTACAGTGAATCAGACTGCTTCACCAACTTTTCGTTTTGCTTCACTACCATAGATATCTTTCCCCATTGACTTCAATGTAAATCGAGTGAAACCCCAGGCGGCTCGTGGATTTTTTCCGTTTCAATTGATCCTTATGGCAGATAAGTCCCACCCGTGAAGCAGTGACCGATTGGGCAGAATTTCACACTTCCTGCCGTTGAATATGATTGACGCAACACTCTGGCCAATCACTGTCTCCATTAGCTTGCCATCACTTTTCAGTTGCCTTCAGTGACCTTACTAGAGTTTCATTATAAATTGTGTAATTCATTCGCATAGTTTGTTTTACATTCATTTTGTAAGGTACATCGGATTTTTTTCTGTGTAGGGGAGAACGTTTTATTTAGGATTATTGTGTGTAGCTCTGTGTTTTCTACATCAGCTAGGGGTCTCCCCCACCAGTCAGCTAACGTTAGTGACTCGCTGTCCTAGCAAGATGGATTCGACGGAAGTTTCAGGCGATGAACATCGTTGACCGCAACTTACAGGATTCTTTACAGTTTTTAAGTGTGCTTGCTGAAAGCAGCATTATTGTTCTTCTTAAGTTTTATTATTCCCGTCTCCCTAATTTTTTGTCATCTCTAGCGCCTAGGCCCTTTGAGACAGAGACACCGTTCCAACTTTAAAACGTCCGGTCAGTACCAGTGTAAGTTGGTCGCGAAGATGACGTCAGGTGGGCGTGTCGTTCGTCCGCCATATTGGATTGAACAGAAAGCGAAACTAAATTTTCACAGGTCACAAATTTGGTCCGAACGCCGCGAAACTTGACGTACATTATCCTTGGACCAAGCCTCACAAAAGTTACCGGAAGGATTTTTGATTTTCGAAAGCGTTTGCCCGTCACAGCCAAACGAAATCGGCGGCGAAGCTCCGAAACAGGAAGTCGTCCATATCTCAGGAACACTGTCACATATCGATACCAAATTTTGTATATGAACTGGGGACTCCAGTGTGAGGGTGCATAAGCTAAAAAAAAAGGCATATTCCAAAAGTTTCCATCATTTGGCAAACCACCCACAGGTATTTGGTAACTCTCACAATTCACCTTTGCACCATTCACCTTCTATCACAATGCCTTCCAAGTATGCTCAATGTCTCCGGGCAACCTTGCCCAATCATGAAATCCTTGCTCTGCCATGGGATACTATGGACTTACGAACTGAAATAGCAAGGGGAACAGTAGCTATATATAGCTTACATAATAGAGTTGTTTTCACATTGACGGTATTCAAATTAAAATTTTAATTATTGTTAAATATCATGATGGGAGAGTATTATTAAAAATGTTACAAGAATGCAAATGCATATGTTTACGGGCATTTAGGTTTTACTGTGTTGTTTTGTTGTAAAGACATGCAAGGCATTCTGGGCCGTAATGAACAGTGGTCGGCAGCACTCCATAGGCTACGTATTAATATGAATAGGTGTTTCTGTAAACCTAGGGACAATAAACAGCTATCTCTGTTACAAAAACGAGCTGGTAATTGCTCATTGAAGAGGGAACTTTGATAAAAAGATTGTTTTCCTAAAAGCATGGAGTTGACGAAAGAATAAACAAGCAATGTCACGTTAATGTTAAATAGCCTAGAACTACATCTGGACACTAGGTGGCAACGTTGTATTACATTTCACTAGTGTAGCCTACTTGAAATATGGTGTGAGATTCACAAGTAAGGAAGGTACAAATATTATGTAATTTATCATGGGAAATTATTGGAAATGTTATTTCTTGTTTATTCTAATTGCAAACCACAATTGCTAATTGGGATTTATGTTGTTTAGCGTAATGCCATGGTCATTTGATATGAGATGCTTGCACTCGTAACTTCGTCACGTGTAACTTTAGGACTGCTATTTTTTTTTACTAACAGTAATTCACGAAGCACTTTAGCCCTAAAAGTAGCACCTACGTCTGTGACAGCAAGAAGATGGCAGAGATAGAACTGGCCTTTGGCCATAGCAACCATCTATTTAGAACGACTGGCCTTCATAGCAACCAAAGATCTGAGCTGTGTTGCAATGTGAGGCAAAGTATAGAAAGGTGATGAAACATACAGAGACAGGTCAAGAAATATAGTGCAGTGTAGACAGTAGTATACAGTTGATTTACAGAACGTGGTTTAGAGTAATATGAATTAAATATAAATATGTACAGTGTATTAGCAGTTATCTCATACAATAAGTAGAATAATGTATGTAGATGTAGCAGTAACATTATAATAGTAGAAATAATAATATAGATATATGCAGTGTATTAACAGAATATAATAAAACAGAATAAATACGGATATTCAATATGACAAATATATAACAGATATGTACATAACATACAGCTATGTGCAGTGTGGAAACAGTGTCATTGTAGTGCAGAAACAACATTATAAGAGTAGTAAGAATAAGTCTATGTGCAGGATGAATAGTATAAAGATCAGTAGAATAACTATGTATAAATGTAATTACAGTAGGCCTATGTACATTTGTAAATAAATAGAAAACTATGGGTGAGAGGGATAAATAATTTTTATTTAATCGTAAAAGTAAATTGCATTCAATTAAATTGCAATTAAAAATCTTTCCAGTAGGCTTTAATGTCACGCAAAAAGTACAACCAAAGCTGAGCTTGATCAACTAGAACGTCTAAAGAACCAGAACTTGAGTGTAGTTTTTTGCTGGGTCCCAGGCCATGTTGGTCTGAGGGGAAATGAGAAAGCGGACAGTGCTGCTAAGCAAGCCCTCAATGAAGAAGTCACAGAATGTCAAATCCCTGCCCCATCAATAGGCTCTCAAAACAATCCCAAACAGACATAAGGTCTTTATAGAGCAAATCCATATAGATTATTTGTCAAATAAACCAGTAAAACAGAGTTAGGGGATGGAATATATAACATTCACACTCATAGCTCATATTTTTAAAATAAATCAGTGAAAAAGTATCCTGACAAACAAGCAGCATTTTAATGCCTTAGTCATATTTCATAATTTCACATTTTTGTTAGGTTACCTGATAGCCCAGTTTGAGAGGTGCAAGACGCGTGACATTATTTATTTTTGCAGCCAATCACTGCTGTTGTTTTATTTTATTGATTTGATTTTAGTCATAGAAGCTAAATTCGAAGGCAGGCCACAGGTAAAAGCCAACGAACCGCATTTACCCCGCAAGGCAATAGTTGAATAGAGCTTTTGAGGTATTGCCACTGCTCCAACACTGAAAGGCACTGTTAGAATGCTTGGATCAAGCCAGGTTCAGCATAGCGTATGTCACTGTCTGCTCACGTTGGTGACCGGACCAGGGCAAGCACACTTTCGCAGTTCCCGCCGGAAATGCAGTCTAGTTTTAAATGAGGACCTATGAGTGAATGCAGAGGGGAGACCAAGAGACTTCCTGTGAAATTAACACAGTTCGTGGGTGCTACTTTGGCTACGGTAAGGATAAACTTGATAAACTGTAGGCTACAGTAGGCTATGCATTAGAAAGTGCAGCTTCTCAACGTAGCCATCCTGTAAGTTCATTGATGTGTTATGATAACATTAGCCTATGTTATGGATGTGTTATAGGCCTAACGTCTTGGCTTCCCATTTTAAAACCTCGACTTTGTCAAAGACAATTCAGAACAATCTGCTTGAGGCTAAATTTCAACTACCATTTAAAAATGAAATAGACACTGATTGATTTAGAAAAAAATCTAGGATTCTTCAATGTATCAGGAGGCAAATGCCAAGTGGATCTTTACTTTTGTAGAGAAGGAAGGCAGTGACAGAAACAAACTGGTTGGTCAAACATATGCCAGAGCAGCAGTCATGGTATAATTTCTTAATATATCCCAGAGGCAAGAATGTGTCTCATAATAGGCAACTGAATTTGACATTGCTTATGGGGCATACTTAGTAGCTTAGAATATTGGAAGGTTGTTGTTTCAAGATGTTGTGGACATCAACAACTTGGCATTAATACACTGCAAAAACGTACCTAGTCACTAATAAGTGCTAAAGTGGAGATGCTCTTTTTTGGGGGCATGACCATAGATAGCCTAGTCTCTGCAAGCAATATGTCTAACCAAAATATGCAAACTTATAATAATAATAATAATACATAAACCTTGTTTACTGTCTTGTCCAGTCTAAGGCCTACTACACCCCATTTGTGGCCTGTACTTCGAGATGGTGGTAACAGGTCTTGATTTCTCAACAAATTACTCTGAGCTCTCTGACTGATCAAACAACATAGCTTTTGTTTATGCTATTGCACACAGTTCAATGTCATCATGTGTCTCATACATTCAACTTTGGCAGGTGTGTTAGGCGCAATGTTCGTTTCCGTGTGTGGTGGTGGTGGGGGGGGGGGTCATAATTTCATAACTGCTTCACTAGAAAAAAATACCACCAGCCGCCACTGCTAGCTACATGTAGCATCATGTCATTACATGCTTATATTTCCAAAGGAATGAAAGCTGTTTATACCAACTTAATATCATGCTTATCATTGTTAATATTGTGCAATACATGTGGTACAAACAATATTAGAGCTTGTGACTAGCTATAGGCTATATTTCAAAGGAGCTGGTAAAAAAGATCATTATGAGAACGTGGCCACAATGGGCTTAAAGTGACAGTGCACCATTTACAAATGAGTTAAACAGCATCAAATGTGTAGTATTTCTTAAGAAATGAGTGCTTTAAAACATAATTACTGTGTCAGTATTATCATTTAAATAATATAAAACTATTTTACTTTTACCTTTGTGGTTACTCATTCATTTTGTGATTTATGTTGTATTTAATATGCCATTTAAGGACCTTTAGTCTTTAGGAACTTTTTAATTGTGGTTAATCGAGATTAATTAATTTCAAAATATATATTTTTAATCGTTTGACAGCCCTATAATAATATTGGAGGAGAAGGGGAATGGCTACACTTACAAATCCTGGGTGTTGTCACACTGTTTTTGCTTTTAGATAATAATAATAATAACCCAAAATGATTGTCTTGATACTGTCACTTTTTTTCCTATCCTGGACTCGGTCTTGACTCGGACTCGAACCTTTTTGGACTCGGTCTTGTCTTGGACTCGAACCTCTTTGGACTCGGTCTTGACTTGGTCTCGACTAGTCCTGGTCTTGGACTTGGACTCGACAAAGGTGGTCTTGACTACAGCCCTGTCAGCAGATGAAAAAGTGCCACTGACGACGTGACTGCCTCATAGGCTCACAGGTTGGTGAAGGAGAAAGCTACATCTAGCTGAGCCCAGACTATGCTTTTGTGAGAAGGCACACCATTCATAGGCCTAAGAATATCCTTGGCAGACCTTTACAAAAAATATGATACCATACACGCCTTTTACACCAGCGTATGGCACAGTTTGAGAACCACTGCCTCCACTTACTGTCAGCTGGATGGATAGGCTATATCTTGTTTTTTAACGGCGTGATGTCAACACGAAATATAATTTCTGTTTTAAAAACAAAGCAAAGTGTTTTTCCTTTTAGTTTGGGTTAACGCAATTAACCTTCTGAGTTGTAAACTGTTCAGGAGTCAAAAGACGGATCATGCGTGATTTAGGCGTAGTGTAGGTGACTGAAAGTGCACAAAAATTGTGCCTTTGCTTAACAGCATTTAAGAAATGTCCTCGGGGGTGACGCCCATAGTCCCGCAAACTGTATTGGCGTTTTGTGTGTCGGCCGCTGTTGATTTCCTAAAGTGTTGAAGTGCATACATTACTTCTCAAAAACTCTATCTATGGCAACAATACACATGGGCGCTGGTATCGGGCATTTAATTGTTTGAGCACCCACCGACGGAAACATAAATCGGCGCCTATATGATCAAAGCAGCTGACCCAATACTTTTGGCAATATAGTGTATGTATTTATTGCTACTTGTTCATGTTCAATGTTTTATGTCAGGGATCGGCAACCTTTAGCCTACTGCTATTTTTTGACCAGAAAAAAAAATAAAAAATCCGGCATGGGGGCTGCAACAATATTCAAGCCCTTTGAATGCAAGTCTTCAGCCTATTCGTCTGAATTAGATTTTCAACATCACCTGAATCAAGAGTTAGCAATTTTTTTTATAAAATATATATATTGGGGCAGCCGTGGCTGACTGGTTAGCACTTCGGACTTGTAACCGGAGGGTTGCCGGTTTGAACCCCGACCAGTAGGCACGGCTGAAGTGCCCTTGAGCAAGGCACCTAACCCCTCACTGCTCCCCGAGCGCCGCTGCTGTTGCAGGCAGCTCACTGCGCCGGGATAAGTGTGTGCTTCACCTCACTGTGTGTTTCACTAATTCATGGATTGGGATAAATGCAGAGACCCTCACGGAATCAAATGAGTAGGCTATTATACTATTATGGGATGACAGGCCAGAAGTTAGGCCGCTACTTTTTTAAGTTGATTTTAAACGGTTCTCATCACCAATTCCCTTTTACCTTGCTCAATCTGTTGTTTCACATTATAATAACAACTGTATTCGAATTTGAATCCAATAACAACCATAAACTAACTTCACCAGGAATTTGTATGACTTCAGGAATGTGAGGCACGCTGGATGAGTGGGGGACTGAAAATACTGACGTTATGAGCAGATCACTGCGAAAACCTTCTTTGCATCTTATTGTTTTTGCTGATAAAGGCAGTGCTGCAGGATTAGGAAAGATTTGTTTTACATTTGTCAATGTAAATTGATATTTGTAAATGGGAGCGAATACAAATGGCAAGGGGTTGTAGGCAGTGGCTTAATCTTTATGGAAATGTGCAAGAAAGTGCTGCGATATAATGTTTTGGGTGTGGCTATTGAAATGATACACAAACTAAAAATAAGGTAAAGCCCTATCGGTTAGTCTCTCTGAGCAGTAAGTAAAATAAACTTCCTACAAACTTGTGTCGTGTAATAACTCAAAACTACCCTGCGTTGGGCCATAACTGAAAGATTGACAAATTATTAGATAAGCACAGAGACAGAGCAGTTGTGAAGAACGCTTGGCAGCTGAGGAAGCTAAGGAAAGGTGGGTGGGGTCTCTCAGTTGTTACTGCAACACATTGCACAATTAACTGCAACTAGCAAACTGTGAGCTGCCTGTGACTGATTACACCAGGTTCTGGGAAGCCCCTGCTGCCCAACATCTTCTGTCAGTGTCCTTACTGTCATGCATACTTAACTGAGATGAATGTCATAGTTCAAGATAGAAGTTATAGCAAAATTGGGAACCACTGAATTACGCCATAATAGTGGTATTCCCAGGATATCATTTACTAACTGAAACACTTTGCCCTTTGTAAAAGTGTCTGAAACAATCCATCTATCTATCTATCTATCTATCTTGCTATCTCTCTCTCACCTTTATCTCCAACTTTGTCCTTGATGAGGGCGGCAGCCTTATTGATGCTGTCGTTCTTGCGCACGTCCAGGTGGAGGGTGGTCAGCCGGTCGGAGCAGCTCTTCCTCAGCTCCTCTTCGCCCTTCTCTGTGTAGCAGGATGCAATGACGCGGAAGCCCCTTGAGTCAAGTGTCTGTGCCAGCAGCTTGCCGAAGCCCGAATCACAGCCGGTCACGTACACATACTTGTTACCCTTGTCTGGGACGGTGCTGAGCTCTTTAAACCAGCGGTAGACATAGTAGAGCACCAACAGACCACAGAGGTACAGGAACATGACTGAGGAGGACAGGAGAGGGGTCACTGCTATGAGATGAGGGATGTGGTTTGGGGATGTGTGTCAAGGCTTTGTTAAGAAAGAAAGAGCATGAGTGTGAGTGTGTGCGTGAGAGTTTGTGAGTGACAAAAAAAATGAGTAAGAGAGAGAGAGAGAGAGAGAGAGAGAGATCATGACCTGCAGTTCCTGACAGTAATTCTGATGTCACTAAAGTTCAGTGGTGTTTTCTCCCAAAGCCAAGGGAAGCCAGGCTTCCCACTATTTCGTCTGACAATCGCTGTTATTGTAAATAAAGGATTTTAATTAAACTACAACTGCACCAGGGCTCGAATTATCTTTTTGTCTTTAAGGGGGTCTCTCTATCTCATACAAAGTTGTCACACCCCGCGCATAGCCTAACAAGGCGATACAATGAAATAGCCTAGGCGCAAGTGGCGCTTTTGCGCTATAGGCTACAGTACAGTATATGCGCACGGTAGGCCTAGGCTTTACCTTGACACACGCACACAACAGACATAGATTTTTCATAGAAATTGATTACTTTTAATTAATTTCAACATATTATTGATTGTAATAGTCCATATCTCATTTCAATTTCACAATACAAAGAAATAGACTAAACGATTTAGTCATTCTAAAATTTCACAACGTAGGTCTAACTCATTTAAACCAGACCACCGTCTCAGATAGGCTATCCTCAGTGTCAAACACAATAATGCATGTAGTGTAACTTATACACAGGGGAAAAAGCACTAACTGGCAGAAATGAATAAAGCCAGCCAAACTATGTTCTAGTATTTAGGCTAATGTGTTGAACCGTGGAAAATTAATAGACGAACAATTTTGGAGTTTGCACTGAGATATTGTCGGGTAGCCATTGAATATTCCGACATCAGAGATTGCTAACAGGTGTTTTTTAAAATAGCTGGGAACTTTCCGGAGCTCTGAATGTCAGAGGATAGCTAGATCATCAGACGACACAATCATTGTAGGCTGCATTATGGGCCATAATTTATGGCTTTGTCAATCAACATAGAATAGGTGAAGCGCAAGTTCAACAGCAAACAAGACTTTTCAGCACGTATCAAACCATGTAGGCTAGCCCAATGAACGCCTATGCAAATAGACAAAACACTCACATCAAAGCAGGGTGACTTCTTCAGATTTGTATGCATAGATTTGCGAGTGCTGTCAAATCGATACGGTTTGCTCATATAGTCTAGTGGTGTGGTGGTGAAGTGTCATGCTGCGTTCAAGAGCGTAGTGTAGGTCTACGTCCCGTAGTAGCCTATATTTTAATTTAACGTCTTTAATGGTAAGAGATCGCACAGGGATGGATAATGAGCGGTAGTTTAAGATTAAATTACAATGCCAGACACCTTCAGATATGAGAGACCCCCTCGGGTTTTTTACTTTGTTGCTTTCATGGGAGCCAGTCCTCACTCTATGGGAGCTCGGCTCCCTCTGGCTCCCACGTAATTCGAGCCCTGCTGCAAGCCGAAGGCATGGTCAGGTCGCTACTGACAGGACGGCCCCAGACAGTTTAGGCTATTTCAAAGTATTTAATGTGCTTGTTTGAAATATATACAACGATTTTCTTTCAACACACTTGTTGTTACATTTGAGGGATTTTTGGACTAGGCCTACAAGGATACGCAGCCTGAAAGGCTTCCTGAAAAACGGTAGTTTCGTTTATTGCTAAAGAGAAAAACGCTCTTGGGATATGTAACAGTCCTACAGATTTCAAAGGTCACGGTTCTGTTGGATGAATCATTAAGTGAGCGTGAACATTTTGTAAGAGTTTAAGATGCTGTGACCACATCCTATAGCCGCAAAGGTAGCCGGACTGCCAGTTCAGATCACATTAGCCTACACTCTTGTTGACAAGATAAAAACTGTGCATTTGCATTGTAAATTGAAAAATAGTTTACTATTCCCAAAATGAAAATACGATGAAAGCATGAATAGTCAAGACGTAAAGAAACTTTGCCTACCTGCCCTTCGGTTCGACTTCTGCCTGTTTGGACTTTGATTAGCCTTGGTGGGGGCGTTTACATAAACAAAGCTGTGGACCAACCAATCAAAAAGAGAGCTGATGATACACAGTAATCTGCACTAGGCCTACTACACGGAGGTATTTTTTGTGAGCCTACTTGAGGTCTAGTCTACATCGTTCATTTTTTGCATGCATGCATGCCAGCGTGAGTGCGTCGGGCGGGGACCACGATTTCGTGGTTACTTGGGGGCCTTAACCATCAACTCAACATAGTCTAATTTTTGTTATATATACTTATATTTACCCTTTCTTCTGTAAGTGCATGTTGTGTGTGATGTCTTTAGCCTATGCTACTGAGACCTTGAATTTCCCCTTGGGGATCAATAAGTATCTATCTATCTATCTATCTATCTATCTATCTATCTATCTTTCTATCTATCTATCTGTCTGTCTGTCTGTCTGTCTGTCTATCTATCTAATTTTCTTATTTAAACAAAATGAGACATCAATCCCCTATACAAAAACAAACCATGCAAACCATGTGTGTGTGAGTGCTTGTGTGTGCACTGCAGCTTATATTTATTTGTGAATTAGGACAGGTTTATAATGTGTGTTACTAAACAGTAGTTATTTTGATGATTTCATATACTGATTTGTATACAGCCTATAATCCTTTAACTTTATTTCTGAAAAATATAGATTTACATTCCATAATGGTACAATGTTGCCTGAGATCACCAACTAAATTTAAAAAAGTGATTGTAATGAAGTATAATAAATACATAGTTTTTTCCCTTTTTTCAAAGATGCACAATAGCCAATAAGGCACAAGTAGGGTTTGTAAGGATATACCCACGGCTGTGGTTCAGGAGGCAGACAGGTGGCTGGAGGCTGAATACCAAGTGCCACAGCCGTGGGTTTATCCTTTACCAACCCCAAGATTTAACCAAACTCTGTGATACAGATTAGTCTCTTTTATTGGAGAAAAGTCTGGTGAAAGTCATCTTGTATGGTAATTGTAAGATGCAAATTAGATATAATTTGTACAGTAGGTGTCAGTTGATTCTAAAATGATTTTTCTCTAATTATATGGGTAACACATGTGCAGTTGTTGCTGCTCCCAGTATACTACTGAAAACCTGTTGATGTGTATTTCTGAAAGTAAATAAACACTTCTGTGATTTTGGGGATAGTAATATCCACCATTATTCTAAATGCTGTGGCTGTTTTAGTATAGCCTGCTACACATCCTGCATACACACCTAGTGCCTCCTTAGGTGAAACAAGCAGTCTGTAGACTGAGAACAAAAAGACAGCTCCTGCCAACAGCAACAGGAAGCAGCAAACACATTCCACAAAAAGTCATCTTGTAGATTTCAGCTCAGCGCAGCTCAGTTCTGGTTCACACTCCAGATGTTAAACCGTTTGGAGCATTTTGACCAAAAATAAATCCATCTGTAACCTGAAAAGTTGATTTGGAAGCTGTCACAAAAAAGTTTTCCCCTGTGAGTGGGTGTGCCATTCTACAGTTATGCTCAAAACACCCTCTGTTGATGACGCATCGTTGGTTCTGTTCAAAACTTGTGGAGATGTGGGCCGGTTCACTGGACGCCAAGGTTCAAAGAATTCTGTATGGCACAGGTTTGAGAACCATTCCTCCATTACACGAAAAAACACTCATGGTGAAATGGGCTTGTGGCTATTTACAAACACTAGATGGCAGTAAGGAGTCACAGCAGGCCCTTATGAAATAATGACACTTGCCATGGTACTGTATCAAGACAGCTGCTTGCTTGCCTTGCCTTGAAATACTTGGGGGATTGTATAGGTAAATAAAATATGCTAAATATTGCTTTTTAAAGATAAGCTGAAAATGTGGTACTGCATTTGAATTTTATATACAAATTGACAAAAAATCTGAAAGCTTTATGGATCAGCATCAGGGCTATATTTGTTTGGTATCAAAAAGTGACTGCTATGACACTATGACACTTCTATGAATGATGTGGCCTACTTTCTTTTGCAGTGCAAACCTAGACAATGCAAAAATAGAGAATATGACATTCATATATCACATAGTATGTGCATATTTGCAGTGCTCCAAGTTGTTTGTGTGTTTTTTTAAATTAATCTTACACTGACTGACCAAGTAGGTGTCTTGTAGACTCAGGGGCGCCTGCAGGATTAAATGTTAAGGTACGCACAGACATCGGAACCCGCCCCCCCCCCCCCCAACACATCAACACATAAAAAGCGCATAACATAACAAGCGCTAACATATTTGAACGGAACTGATTTATTGAAGGGATTTATTGAACTGATCGATCTAATGGGCACCAAGTTGGAGGACTTTGTCTTAGCCTGGCCGCTAGCCGTTTTTTGACGGTACCGGAGACGGCTGGCAAGCAGTGCCTGTGCATCATTGCATTTAGGCTTTTTAGAAAATGTTTGAAATAAACTCATTTGTTTGAAGCTTCGTTTACTAATTTTTATGCTGGTAATCGCACACGGTATGGTAGAACTACTGACTGATAGTTGCTGTTCTTCAATTAGGAGGGAATCGACACTGATGACACACAGCGAGGGGGCAAGCGATACAATTTAATTTTTTACTTTTCCAGTAACCAATCAGTTGTCATGATCACTCACACACCCCGCCCCATCTACTAGACCGGTCTCTCTATCGCAAACCCCATCCCTGCACCGCCCCCGATCACACACAAACTTCTAAACGCGTCTCTCTCTCTCTCTCTCTCTCTCTCTCTCCCCCCGCGGAGCTTGAAGGTACGCACAGTGCGTACGGCCGTACAGCTGCAGGCGCCACTGTGTAGACTGCATGTGCTACAGTTATGGCCAGAGGTGGACAAAGTACAAGAGGTATACATACTCCTGATCCAATGTTACTCAAAATAAAAGTGAAAGTTGCTATAAGTAAAAGTACTTGAGTACTTTTGAAAAACACTCAAGTATTCAAAAGTACAAGTACTTATTTTTAATGGGTTGTAATGCAATGTTTATTTAGTCAATAATAGGGTGTCACTGACATACGCTGAAATGAAATTGGCATCCCCTTTGACTCAGCCTGACCTTCAGTTCATTACACCAAACATCACAAAGGCTGTTTTTACATTTTAACTGATTTCACAATTTTACTACTGTTAAAACAAAATCAAATGTATTAATGCACTGTATTCACAAATCTATTTATATTTTCACGGCTGATTACAAAACAGGATAGCTTATCTCAGAAATATTGTTAATTTATTCTGACTATCATGAGGCTCCATGACTTTGTTAACACAGGGCCTCTAAACACAAAACACATTTGATCATCAGTGTTACTATGGATTTATAGCAAGTTATAATGCAGCAGTATTTTTTTTTAACAGGAACACAAAACTAGTAAACATGAAACAAACACAACAGGAGGGTTAACATTTCATGACATTAAAGGTGCTCTAAGCGATGTTACACGGTTTCTAAGCTAAAACATTTTTTGTCACATACAGCAAACATCACCTTACCATCCGCTAGCTGCCTGTGCCCTGAATACACTGTATTTGATTGTTCACTGTTACATTAGTTGAATATAAGTGTATGTCTATTGCATTCCAAGACAGCCTTGCCGCGATTGGATTTCATAAGGGTGAATTGTTAAATTGTTACAATGTAATTTAAAATCTGCTTTAAAAATACATATATATGTTTATTTAGCATGATTGTTTTGTCCATATGTGCTTGTGCTGTGTTCCCCAAGTGGTATAGGTCAGGTCTCAGCTGCTATGAGTTTTTATTTTATTTTTGCCCCTCCTGGCTCGAATGTCAAACTGAAATGTATTTCAAATGTAGTGGAGTCAAAAGAACAGTACTTGTCTTTTAAATAGTGGAGTAAAAGTCATAGGGTTCCAAAAACATTAACACCCAAGGAAAGTACAGAGACAGACAGACAGACAGATACAGATATAGATACAAGTAGGGAGGAACACACTGAACCAATTGGTGTTGTTTTGGCCCTCCTGTAAAGTTGGTGAAATGCCACTTAAGCCCCATTGGTTCTAAATCCTCATTAGTTACTGTCCCCTAACCCCTGACAATCTACTACTTTCCTATTATATATAGTTTAGGTCATATTAGCCTTCAGAATGGGAATAGATATAAACACGTCTTCTGAAGTAAGTATATTAACTGATCACTTATTTTATTACAGCACATTCACATGATTCTCCAGCAGTAAACATAAAGGTAAAACAATAATGGTTGAAGAGACAGTGGACAGCTTGAAGTTGGGGTTTAGCACAACTTCTAAACTACAATGTACTTTTAAACCAAAAGACAAAAGACACTGGTTAGTCATATCACTGTTGATGTCCGCATGTATTTTTGCTGCCTGTGGGGCTTGGCCATGAATCGCACAGAGCTTCACTTGCATATAACAGTGATTACAAAGACAAGGAGAACAACGGTTACAATTATAAATAAAACAAACAGCAAACAGAACAATATGCAACTGGAAGATTTTGGGGCACATTTAGTGACATCAACACGGTTGATCAGTATCGGCCTAGGCGTGTGTTTTTCATTTTGGCGGAGGAAATTTGCAGCCTTTTTGATGGATTGCTCATTCCTTGAGCAAATGAGTATTCTATCATCTTCATTGAACAGCAGGTCTGCTGTGATCATTTGTCTGTGATCCACGAACCTCTGGGTGTTTGGTACCACGTAGTCTGAATCAAATGTGGGATGCAGCACCACAAGAACTGTAGGCTTTGCGGCTTAAGGATAAGAGACATTTACTATCAAAATGCAGACAGAACAAAAGATATTTGTGAATAGGCCTATAGGCTTTTCTATTAGATTAGAGGTGAGAATGTAGCCTGTAGGCTTACTGTAAAACATTTGAAGATGTATCCCAAGTGGAAAAAAGAGGGCACGTGAGAGATCTACAGATTTTTGTGCATAGCCAGGATGATCAACTTACTTGGAGGAATCTCTCGAAGTGCAGCCTCAACATCAGTTCCAACTCGGGAAACGATAGTACAGAGGGCCACGATGACATCACATTCCCATAGATCTCTGGCTTCAGTCACCCTCAGCCGACTTTGAAGGAGGATCTTTATCTCATTGAGATATTTGTTTGCATGTCCATTGGCAATGAAAAATACTTGAATCATCTTATCAGACAGGAGTAGCCTACACAGAATCACAATCAGATACATGCCGTAAGTCTGCATTGTGGCCATTTGCCCAGGGCTTCATAAGCTAGGACTGCCACTGGTTAAACCTTCTCTCATGCCCTCAGCCAAAATATGTTACTCTTTTATTTTACACAGTCTGCAAACATGAAATGATTTTTTTTTTTACAAATTACATCTGTCATTCCCATCACCCATCAAGCCCCCCAAAAATAACCAGATACCGACACCCACTAAATAGGGACCTGACCTGTGTCATTCAAGCATGTGGTCATAACAATAATACATGGCAAATTCAAGCTTAAAATATGACAAATGAAAACATTGAAATCACTGAAATCATGTAACCCTCCAAAGTAAAGATCAACCTAAAAGTATCTGAGGCTATGTCTGTCTGTCTAGGCTATTTTAAGCCAGGGTTACATGCATTGAGCAAGAGCTCACAAATAGACCCATGCAACTGCTCATGACATGACACTCAGTTAAACCTTTCCTAGGCTATATCACCTTGGAAAACCCAAAATACTGACACACCCTTACCTTCTATGGATTCAGATATCGAAAAAGCATAAATTTTACTGATTTTGGTCCTAAGTAGGCTATGATACAGAAAACAGACTAACCCTGCTTTCAGTTTTGCGTTGATCTCTGCTTATCTTACAAGGAAACTGAAAGTGAACTTAAGACCTATTGCACATTAACCCATTCATCACCATTTTTGTCAATAAAAGGGTGTCACTGACATCTATGCTGAAATGAAATATAGGATATATTTCCCCCTCTGCTGGAGAAGTTGTGCATTATGCTATTTCAAACTGGGGGGAAAGTAGCGATAAAGCACATGGATTTGTAAAAGCTAGCGAAACGGTTAGCAAAAGTTCGGCCGAACAATGTGGATGTTACAAGGTAGGCCTACATGATATAAAACAAGTTTCTTGTTTCTCACTTCTCTTACCTGGACGGTAGTCACAATGTTGCAAAGTTGGTTTTCCGCTATAGGGATGCTAAGGGGATCGGGCAAAGGTTTATTTAATTGAAATAGTTGCCAAGTAGGCCTACCCCTTTAAATTGACATCCCCGGTTGGTGACTTGGCCTGACCTTTAGTTAATTATAATCAAAACCAAAAA
The DNA here is from genome assembly GCF_046254945.1 of Alosa pseudoharengus. Lineage (NCBI taxonomy): Eukaryota > Metazoa > Chordata > Actinopteri > Clupeiformes > Clupeidae > Alosa > Alosa pseudoharengus. The sequence continues at coordinate 17,264,095 of NW_027468689.1, read as the reverse complement.
CACATTTTAACTGAACTTAACTTTAACTTTATCATTTTACTGATAAAACAAAACTTTGGGTGCAATGAAGCACTGTATTCACAAATATATTTATATTTTCATAGCCGATTACATAGCTCAATTGTGAGTAGGCCTAGCCTATAGTTTATTTAGCCTCCTGAGAACCAATCCATAGACCTATGTCCTCTGTAGTGGACATAAGTTCTACTAGAAGCATACCCCTTTACCCCTTTGAGCTATTCTATCAATTCCTGTGGTCTTTTAAAGAGGACATCCTGGGCTTTCTAATGATATATCATGTGATTGGCTGGGTTGCTGGGAACCTCCTCTTCCTGCCTGGTTCTCAAAAATGGTTGACATCAAAACAAGCACATTTTATGGAAGGAGGAGAGATAAGTCAAATAGTGTCTTCTTAAGCATTCATTATGATGGCAATATATGGTCTTGTTAATGAAAATGTCAGGAATCATATGATTCATTTTGAAAAAAGTTAAGTTATTTACATTTTGAAATAATAGTGACTTTATGAATGTCCAATATAATGGACACCAGGACCAAAATATTTAGATTTTTTGGGAAATTTAGGAGATCATTTGTATAGGATGAATGAGAGGGGGGGGGGGGGGGTCAGATTTGGAGCTCTCAGGTAATGAGTGAGTGAAACAGATGAGGACTATGAACCTGTGCCTCAAGAAGATAGCGAGGAAGAGTAAGACTAAAAAATGAATTATCGCAGATGAAAGAAAAACATGAAAATTAAATGAACAATCCAGAAAAAAGAAATACAACTGTCCAAAAAGGCAAATAAAGTAGTCTAGAAGGATAAATAACATTTTCCCTTATATTTGGATAAGTTTACCCTTAATTTAATGCCACTAAAAGCATAATTTGTCCATTTTTGTTTATTTTCATGGCTACCTTTTCATAGTAAAACGGTCCTTTTGTCCACCACAGGGGACATGCTATAAAATTTAATTTTCATGAGGAGTTTTGGTAGCTTTGGTGCATTTTGCACCGAAGATTAGGCCCTATGCATGTTTAACGCACTTATTTGTGAAATTTTTTGGGAAAGTGGACATATCAAGACAGGTATGAAAATGCTAGAAAAACTGTAACAAAGGGATTCATGAATGATTTAATACTGTTACTAAGTTATATTTCAAAAAGCTTTTCAGAGAATATGATACAACAATTGTGGTGTTTCATTGTGGAATTAGCCTACCAGGATTACAGTAATCAGCACACTGTATAATGCACATATGGGTCATTCCAAGTGAAAACAGCCAAAATCGGGGTATCATGTACATGGTACCTCTCAGATTTTGCTGAAAAGCGGTGAAAATATGCCTTATGTTACCAAACTGAGGAATCTGAAGTTTCAGGTCAATATCTCAAACGGTCCATTTGAAATTTGGGTGCCACGGCCCTAATTGACACATTGGAATTTCACATTTCATCCTTTGCCATTTTTGGAAGCCCATAACATCTGTTCTAATAGTGGTAGAAGGCTGGAAACTGGTGTGGTAGTTCATTGTAGCCTGTACTACACAATTCTGGAGGCAGAATCAATATTCCTTACTGTTTAGATGAGAGGTGGGTCACCAAAGTCCTAAAAAATGTTGACGGCATGTGTGATTTTTCACTTTTTGGGTGGCCGTAGCACCACAATTAATGATCATATTTATTCTAAACAGGATTATTTGTTATGTTTGGGAACTTTGTTCTTGCCAAAATTAATTTGAGGGTTATGGTACCACTGATGGGGGTTTTATGGGGGTCCAAAAACCCTCTCCGGCAAAGGTGACTTTTTTGGAACCCCATATTTGGACCCCCAAATGACCATGTGGGCACTTGATGATCCTAATGGGATTTATACCAGATAAAGATACATATTTGTTCTTTCTTTTAATGAAATAACATTTTTGACTATGAAGCTCCATAATATGAATTTTATTCTTCATAATGCACCATTTTGGACATTGTTTCCAGAAGTCTGGAATGTAAATCAGGGAGAATTTAGTGATGATAAAGCATGAAAATAGTGGAAATAACTTAGTATTATGCTCAGTGATGGCAAACAATTAAATACTGAGATGCTGTCACAGATTAACCCCTTATCCCCCATGAAAGAGACCCTCCATCAAACTTTCAAACTAAATAACAAGAATGTTACATAGTGTAAGACCACTACAAATAAAGAGTTTTCCCTTGCCCCTGTCACTCTCCAAATAAAATTAAATTGAAAATTAAATAGTGTCTATAGTATTATCCAAGAAATTGTGGAAGCAGTGGCATCATTTTGTCATGGTAATTTTGGTCAAGTTTGTATTGGCGAGCACTGCGTCCATAGATGTCTGGCACACTGACACAACAAATTATATGTTGGAATGACACCCAACAGGGGATCTGTCTTTGGTCCGATGGCCATTTTAGGATGTTGTTTACACACTTCATGAATTTCACAAAAACATCACCATGTTCATCTGAACGTTCAACAATGTTTCCAATGAACCAGTCATCATCATAGATACAGGCAATGTATTTTCCTAGCTGGAAAATTGAGTTTTGTGGCTAATCTGACTGCGAGTGTTCTGCCGGGTGTTCTGTATCCAAGTGTTCTGAATCCGATTGTTGTCCTGCATCGACATCTGTGAATATTGTATCCTGTGATATTAATTTCATCCGTATCTTATTTTTGGAAATTGGTTTAAAGCAATGATGTGATCGTGTTCCACTGATCGTTTTGGCCGAGGCGTAACGTTTCTCCAATTCCTATATTTCCTCATGTTTTTTAATATGTTCTGCACTAACAAAAAAGAATGTCAGATCAGCCACAAAACTCAATTTTCCAGCCAGGAAAATACATTGCCTGTATCTATGATTGGTTCATTGGTAACATTGAAACATTTTCTTGAATTTCCCCTTGAGGATCAATAAAGTATCTATCTATCTATCTATTGTTAGAACGTTCAGATGAACATGGTGACATTTTTGTGAAATTCATGAAGTGTGTCAACAATATCCTCACATGGCCATCGGACCAAAGACAGATCCCCTGTTGGGTGCCATTCCAACATATCATTTGTTGTGTCAGTGTGTCAGACATCTATGGACGCAGTGCTCGCCAATACGAACTTGACCAAAATGACCATGACAAAATGATGCCACTGCTTCCACAATTTCTTGGATAATACTATAGACACTATTTAATTTTCAATTTAATTTTATTTGGAGAGTGACAGGGGCAAGGAAAAACTCTTTTATTTGTAGTGTTCTTACACTATGTAACATTCTTGTTATTTAGTTTGAACATTTGATGGAGGGTCTCTTTCATGGGGGATAAGGGGTTAATCTGTGACAGTATCTCAGTATTTAATTGTTTGCCATCACTGAGCATAATACTAAGTTATTTCCACTATTTTCATGCTTTATCATCACTAAATTCTCCCTGATTTACATTCCAGACTTCTGGAAACAATGTCCAAAATGGTGCATTATGAAGAATACAATTCATATTATGGAGCTTCATAGTCAAAAATGTTATTTCATTAAAAGAAAGAACAAATATGTATCTTTATCTGGTATAAATCCCATTAGGATCATCAAGTGCCCACATGGTCATTTGGGGGTCCAAATATGGGGTTCCAAAAAAGTCACCTTTGCCGGAAAGGGTTTTTGGACCCCCATAAAACCCCCATCAGTGGTACCATAACCCTCAAATTAATTTTGGCAAGAGCAAAGTTCCCAAATATAACAAATAATCCTGTTTAGAATAAATATGATCATTAATCGTGGTGCTACGGCCACCCAAAAAGTGAAAAATCACACATGCCGTCAACATTTTTTAGGACTTTGGTGACCCACCTCTCATCCAAACAGAAAGGAATGTTGATTCTGACTCCAGAAATGTGTAGTACAGGCTACAATGACCTACTACACCAGTTTCCAGCCCTCTACCACTATTAGAACAGACATTATGGGCTTCCAAAAATGGCAAAGGATGAAATGTGAAATTCCAATGTGTCAATTAGGGCCGTGGCACCCGAATTTCAAATGGACGCCACGGGCAAACCGTTTGAGATATTGACCTGAAACTTCAGATTCCTCAGTTTGGTAACATAAGGCATATTTTCACCGCTTTTCAGCAAAATCTGAGAGGTGTCATGTACATGGGTGGCTGAGTTGGCGTGGAATGACCCATATAGCACACTGTGGTTCTGCTCTTCACAAAGAATTAATGACATTATCTTATGCCATGTGATGAAATATCCCAAAATAAACTGATCAGTGAACACCTAATAAAATGGCTCTCAAAATAATGTCTTACATTTTGCACCGCTAACATAAGCTTCTTGAACATGTCTACTTTGACATAATCCAAGGAACAGAAATAACAAAACAAAAAACAAAACATAATTGCTTATCTTATACCCATATCCTATGCCTAAAAAAGTTTTTCAATTTGACTATTGTTACGTATAGGCTTAAGGCTGAAAGAGATACCGAGAGCAATGACCTTTTTCTGAGGAACAACTCGGTAAAACCAGACTCTCTGCAGAGTTAATATTGACATTCCAGACTATGTTTGATTCATTGGTCCCTTTGTATTCACATTTTTTCCCAAATGGCAGCACATATATGATTACATGGAGATATAGCCTCCGAGTCTCTTTCACACAGACTGAAGGAACGTGAAAGCATATGATACAATTTACACACTGTGTGTTTGGTTTATGCCTGCCATGTTGTGCTGACCTGACCCCTGATCCTTGCCATATCCGGACCAAATCTGGGCCATATTCAGCAGGCATCTCAGGTTGGACTTGTATTATACCAATACCATACAGTACCTTGTATCTGAGAGACATAATGTTGCCTTGATGACTCCATGCGTTCCTTTCTAAAGAAGAAGGAGGAGATTGGAGGAGATACGACTCACATTCCAATGAATGGGCATCCATAACCTTTGCAACTCTATATTTACTTACATCCAATTAAGTATTTACAGAGTTTACTGAGAATCTCCAAATAACAAAAAAAACTAGAGGTGATTTGTTCTCTCATTTTTTACCCTAACTATTGAGATTTGTGAGCATTTTACTTTTAATATTTAGTATCAGTACAATTAGTACAAGATCCTTGAGCTTTGACCATATTAAGCCACAACTGATACAGTAAGTATAATCAGATCAGATTAACAGACAATCTAGGATTCTGTGGTGGACCGTGCTGTTTTTGGTTTATTATTTATGAAAACAAGCAATTGTCCAGCAACAAGCTAAAAATAACAGAAGTTTATGGAACAGAAGGGAGTGTACCTGGGATGCAGATACAGCAGCATCCCTGCTGAGCCCTCTGGAGATGTCTTGACCATGTCACCTGTTGACCCTGGTGAACTACCTTCCACTTCACCACTCTAGTCCCACTACCATACCATACCACTTCACCACTCTACCATACCATACCACTACCATATCAATAGTGTTGCCTAACTAAAAGAGCTGAAATAAGTCCTAGCTCTACTTATCTGTATATGAACTTTTATGTAGGCTACATTTAGAAGAGGACTTTAATACATACTGTTGAATCTTCCACAATTTCAAATGAAATACCACTAAATGCTGATAAATTTCAAAGGAAATGTTGTCCTTTGAGGTTCTTTTGCCTTGGTATGACTGATATGACTGAGTAAACGGATTAAATAAACAATATTCTTGAATCCACATGTGACGAATTGTAGCCAAACCCAGAAAATATGGTGTGATCTCAGTTAATCAAGTGCCATATGTCAGAAATGTACACCACACATTTTAGCTCCAAAGTCAGTAATGTGGTTTTCATAATATTTTTCTCAAGAAATTGCACTAGCCACCTATTTGAAGTTGAGAAAAAAACTCTTACAATATGACAAAAGATGTTGGGCTTTCTAAATGTCTTTATGAACCCATTAACTCTTTTTTTTATCTTTTAATTCTGCCTGATGCATCTTCGGCCCAGTGGGGAGCAAATCTCAGGTAATGTTCAGTTCATTTAATTTAGTGTTGACTTAAATGTATTTAACAGTGATTCTTATTTGTTATTTCTGATTCAGACTTTGACAGATACTCAGGTATGCATCAAGCAGTTTGGCCAATGTCTGGTCCATACTCACTCTAACATACCGGTACACACTCACACACATTTAAATGACCCCCCCCCCCCACACACACACACACACACACATGTTTGATGGGTTTTCCTGTGGTTGTCAGCATGTTGTCTTTGCATTGCTGGGTCACTGACCCCTCGTTGACAGCACCGGCCGACCGGACACTTACCCCTGTAGCATGTGAGTATGCCAATAACAGCACGTGGAGGAGAGAGTATGGAGAGAGAAAGAGAGAGAGAGAGAGAGAGAGAGAGAGAGAGAGGGAGTGGACCCAAAGCATCTACACACACAGCAGAAGTTCAACCTCAGCTCTCTGTGAGTGTGGATGCATCTGTCTCTCTCTTACTCTGACTCTATACAGTTAGTCGGGTGGATGCATGTTGTGGCTGGTAACAACACCAGTGAATCTGCTTCTGATTATTCACAAGAAGAATGCCAACCTTTTTCTTATGGTAAAACTGCCATTGTGTGCTGGATCTAGACTCTGTGGACAAACAGGTCCACAGACTATATAAGGCCACCTCAACTCTTTGGTTGTGTGGAGGAGTTTTCTTTTGCTCATCCCTTGGAATAACTGACCCTGGGACAGAGCAGTCCCAGGCCTTGCGAGGATCCTGCAGAACTTTCCTCAAAGCTTGACTGACATACTGACACAATGCCGGGGTCTGTAAAGTTACGAAGTTTCAAAAAGTTTGGGCAGGAAAATAACGGCTATGATTTCACAGATGAAGGTGAGTGGAATCACATTGTCAAACGTTTTTCTTTTTCCTGTTTGAGGTTAACAGCTCTTGAGGAGTGGGAATCAGCTCCAGGCACATATATATGAAACTGGCTGATAGAGTTCAGACACAAAATAACTGACAGTGGCTGACAGATGTTAATTTAATCTCCTGTTAATGGAGCAAAGCTATGTAGAGTAGTAAGCTATGTAATGCATCCTGCTGTATCAGCAGTGATTAATTGAATAATAGTATTAATCTCTTTCCCTTTTTAGGCAAAAATGGAGATTACATGTGAGTGACAAGCTAAATTGGGCATATTACTGAAATTCAATTAATGTCCTTTTATAAAGTGTAATATTGCGCATGTGATATATTTTTAGGACAATGGCATCTTCAAAAGACACCAAAGAGTAAGTTCGCCAAATATATGTATGTATTTATATTGATTGATTAATTAATTGAGAATGCTGGTCTTATTTTTTAATATTTCTCAGCTCTAAAGCGAAGAAAGACCAACCAGCCATCCGGGTTGGATTCTTTCAACTGGTAATGCCCAACAGATTTAAAGAAATAGATTTTCACTCAAATGTCATTCTCAATTCAGAAAATTAACACTTTTCAATATGAAACCTTTTCATCCAGTTTCGCTTTGCCAGCTGCCGCGAGATTCTGATGATGATAGCGGGCAGTTTTTGCGCGATTCTGCACGGTTCAGCACAACCGCTGATGTTGCTGGTGTTTGGGATGCTAACAGACACGTTTATTGAATATGACATCGAGCTACAAATGTTATTGGATCCGGCTAAGGAGTGTGTGAACAATACCATTCAGTTTCGTAATCTCACCCAAGAGGAGAACTTGGAGCAGAATATGACAAGAACTTGCGGGTAAGAAGTCTCATAAGCGTGCGTGTGTCCAATTTGTGTGTATGGTTGAGGTTGAGATTTGTATGCTCACCTTTGTTCACCTCTTGTGAACAATGATATCCTATGTAGGCTATGAGTAATTTGTCCTATTTCATGAAACGGATGATAATGAGATAAACCTATGTATCCTCAGTATTTTGGACATCGAATACGAGATGACAAACTTTGCATATTACTATGTTGGCATTGGAGCTGCTGTGTTCATTCTGGGATACTTTCAAGTAAGTGAAGGATCTCACGTCACTTCCGCAGGGAAACCCCTGTAAATAGACTTTGTTGATGATGTATTCTACAGATTCACCATAATCATAGATATCCAAACTTATTTTATCCTTAACTGCAGTTTAGTTTCATTGTCAACAATGTCAAATATGATTCTGTGCAAGATACTATTATATTGTTTTATGTTGTTTTCTGTTTTTGTTTTTCCAAAAGCGCTCTCATACATTGTTAACTCTGAGTTGATGAGAAGGTCCAGATAGAGATGGCTGGTGATGACAGTTGGGCTATATGACTGTAATGAGATTAATTAACTCCATGTTCTTGCTCAGATCTCCCTGTGGGTGACTGCTGCAGCCCGTCAGATCCAGATCATCCGGATGATGTACTTCAGGAAGGTGATGAGGATGGAGATTGGCTGGTTCGACTGCACTTCTGTTGGGGAACTCAACACACGCATGTCTGAGTGAGGAAAAGAACACACACACACACACACACACACACACACACACACACACACATTATTATTATTATTATTTTTTTTTTTAATTTGCACTTTGTACGGCACTGTGGCCAGTGTAAACTGTATTTTATATATGCCTTATAAATACATTTTACTTACTTACTTACTTACACACACACGTACACATGCACAGCCATAGACACATGCATGTGTTCTCTCTCACCCACCCACACACACACACATTCAATGACACCGCAAATAACATTGCTTCCTTATCGCCACTACCGTCCACTCCACCAGCGACATCAACAAGATCAATGACGCCATTGCAGACCAGGTGAGCATCTTCATCCAACGCTTCACCACCTTCGCGTGCGGCTTCCTCATGGGCTTCGTCAAGGGCTGGAAACTCACCCTCGTCATCATCGCCGTCTCGCCACTCATCGGTGTGGGAGCCGCTCTCATGGCTCTGGTAAGACAGAGGAAATGGAAATGTGTCTGCATCTGTCAGTGTGTGGCCGTGAGTGTGTGTGTGTGTGTGTGTGTGTGTGTGTGTGTGTGTGTGTGTACATGCGTGTTTGTGTGTGTATGTGTGTGTGTGTGTGTGTGCAGTGCCGGTTCAGACCTCCATGGGGCCCTAAGCAAAATCCTGCTAAGGGGCCCTCCTACCTGAACTCTGAGCGCCAAAATGTAACCATTTTTTTTATAGTATCATCTGACACCTCAGTGCTCCCAATACAATCATCCCACCCCATTTTGGATGTCTATGGAAGTTACCAAATATAGTGTTTATATAGTCTGGGCTGTTTGTTTATACTGTATAGTCTGGGCTGTTTGCTTTTGAGGCTTGCTGTACATATCACCTTGCAAAAAATACCTGCAGTTTTTTGCCTCTAAAATAATGCATTCCCTGCATAAGAGCTGCAAATATTTTCTCCAAAACTGCGGTTTTCATACTCAGAAATCTGCAGTTTGACACTTGAAGTAATGCAGTTTTTTTTTTTTTTTTTGTAAGGGTCTGGTTGTGCTAGTAGCTTACTGACTGACTGTTCTTCACCTGTGTGTCTGTAGGCTACTTGCCAAAGTTATGAACTCAAACGTAGACTATTTTAAACAATCATTTTAATACTTCATATAGGCCTAATTTACGATGTGCATCTATTGTCCATGCAGCACTGCGAATCAAAGTTAATACAGGCTATATTTGCATACGTTCAGTTGTAGGCTATCTATAACTAAGTTGACTGAAATATTGTAAAACAATTTAGTTCTTTTAAAATGTATGGGAAGAGTGAAATCACCTATTAGTTTAGATGGGTCCTCGCATGTTTCTGCTGAAAAACTGCTAACCGAGCTGCACGTTTTTATGAACGCATTTTAAAGATGCGTTTTTTTTTTTTTTTTAATGCCAGTCGCCCCGCATTAAAAAAACCTGCATATGCGATTATATTTCACAACTTTACGAAGTACTGTGACTGGGAAAGGCTGGCAAGCAAGCCACACACAGATCAGGGGATTCACTTCCCTGTTAGGTAGGCCTAGGCTAGGCCAGCAACAGAGATGCATGTTGGAGAGATGCATGTTGACATCAAACCATGGAACGAACGCAAGTTTACCCGACTGCTGTTCCCGCTGTTCGCCATTCTCGTGACGTTTCTTCCGTTTTTCATGCCCTGAATGGTAATTCGGTTTCATGTTCATCTTCTTAATGTATGAGGCACTGTCGCTATAACTGTATACTTGTCTGTCACTATAGCTTGACTCCAGGAGAGACGGGGAAGGGGGCCTTCATTAACTTGCGGGGCCCTACGCAACTTGCGTAGTGTGCGTATAGAGGGAACCGGCCCTGTGTGTGTGTGTGTGTGTGTACGTGTGTGTGTGTGTGTGTGTGTGTGTACATGCGTGTTTGTGTGTGTGTGTGTGCGTGAGTGAGTGTGTGTGTGTGTGTGTGTATGTGTGTGTGTGTGTGTGTGTGTGTGTGTGTGTGTGTGTGTGTGCATAATGTAGTATGGATACCAATCATTATGAATTGTTGAATGAAATGTATATTTTGCATGATGATGCATTGCCAATTTTTTTTATACAAATCTTTGATATGAGCCCACTCCACATTGGTTTAGTTTGTAGCCAAGCTCACCGGGCAGGAGCTGCAGGCCTACGCCAAGGCTGGAGCGGTGGCGGACGAGGTCCTGTCTGCCATCCGCACCGTGGCCGCCTTCGGTGGGGAGAGGAAGGAGGTTGAGAGGTAGGTGGAGAGATGGTGATGTTCGCCTTATGGAGCTGTCACAGACTCTCTGGTTGCACTCTGGGGACCATGTCTTTCTGCTTCCTGCTCTCTCACTGTTTGCTCAGGGACAGGGGTACTCTCAAGTCAGAGAGTGTCAAAAGGTGATCCTACATTTAGAGATTTTGTGTCATTTTGCTTGACACAAAACACTAGTGGAAAGCAAAGAAAAGCAACACACTTTGTATATTTAAGGCATACATGTAAAGACTGTAGATTTCCTTACAATTCATACAAAGTTTCAGTAGCACTTACAGAAATATTTCCAGTCTATATTTATCTATATATCGCTGTTAAATCATCTGTCTTTTACTTTTTGTCTAATTTGTTCTTTATGTTTCTGTTAGTCTATTAATTATGCATTTCCCTCTGTACCTTTTTTTCTTTCTCTGCCTCTATATCTCCTGCAATCATTTTTCTCTCTCTCTCCCTCTCTCTCTTTCTCTCTCTCTCTGTCTTCCTCTCTCTGTACAGGTATGACAAGAACCTGATCTCGGCGCAGCGTTGGGGCATCAGGAAGGGCCTGATCATGGGCTTCTTCACCGGCTACATGTGGTTCATCATCTTCCTCTGTTACGCTCTGGCCTTCTGGTACGGATCCAGTCTGGTGGTAGACACTCAGGAGTACAGCCCCGGAACACTGCTGCAGGTTAGGCTGCCACAAGCTCACCATGGTTACCACAATCTCACCATATTTACCACAAGCCCACCATATTTACCACAAGCTCACCATGGTTACCACAATCTCACCATATTTACCACAAGCTCACCATGGTTACCACAATCTCACTATATTTACCGCAAGCTCACCATATTTACCACAAACCTGCCATGTTTACCACAAGCCCACCATATTTACCACAAGCTCACCATATTTACCACAAGCTTGCCATGTTTACCACAAGCTCGCCATATTTACCACAAGCTCACTATGTTTACCACAAGCTCACTATGTTTACCACACAAGCTTGGTTGTTATTGAATGATTTGTGGTGTATTTGCAGGTGTTTTTTGGTGTTTTGATTGCCGCACTGAATCTTGGCCAGGCATCTCCGTGCCTAGAGGCCTTTGCCTCCGGCAGAGGAGCAGCGACTATCATTTTTGAGACCATTGAACGGGTGAGAGGAGATTTAGTCCGGGACACACATCTTGACTGACAAGTCAATAAAGTTTTTAAATGCCTGATGCACTCAGCCCAGTCCATAAATAGATGATATGAATGAATGGAATGTGTGAGTACGTTAATGAGTGCATGTGTGACAATACAGTAATAATATCAATTTCAATGATAGTTAATTTATAATAACTAATAAAAAAAATAAACTAGAAATATCGGGACAGAGAAATTGCTCAGTGTTTAAATACTTTAAGAGCTTCTTAAATACCTCCAGGAGCCAGAGATTGACTGCATGTCAGAGGCTGGCTACAAACTGGATAAGGTGAAAGGAGACATTGAGTTCCACAACGTGACCTTTCACTATCCTTCCAGACCAGAAGTCAAGGTACGACCTCTAGTTTTAAAACTACACTTTTAATTGTGTGATTGTTTACTGTAATACACATAAGGGTATATGATTGAAATACATAAGCGTATAGTGCCAGGCCTTTCATGGTGCATACTCTGGTCTCTCCAGATTATTTCCTGTTGCTCAATTCTGTCAGCAAAGTGCTAACAGCACATCACTGGGTTTAGCACCAGAAAACCCATACTGATGAAATGTGTACTTATACTTTATTATGATTTACAGTATGCCATGAATAAATGTAATAGCTGAAAGTAAATAGTAATTAATGTGATTGTGATATAATGAACAAATGTATGATCATGTGTGTATTTGCCAAAGCAGCCCAATAGCAGCCCCTTAATCTGTACATGAGACATGCCATTTGAACATACATTTTGTTTTACATGTCCAATCAAAACAAATGTACGTTATAATGCAATTAAATTCATAGCTGTGCTTCAAGTTGTTTTGTATAAAAGTGTCTGAGTAATATACTGTATGCATTAAACTAAAGCACTAACACACACACACACACACACACACACACACACACACACACAGACACACACACACATGTAATGTAACTGCTTGTGCTCTCAGATCCTGGACAAGCTGAGTCTGCCGGTGAAGTCAGGTGAAACAACTGCGTTCGTCGGCCCGAGTGGAGCCGGAAAAAGCACAGCGGTCCAGCTCATCCAGCGCTTCTACGACCCCAAAGAGGGCATGGTAACGTTACTGTCTACTGCCGCACTGCACTAACATTCAGCTCTCAGTCCAGTCAGAAACTGCTTTATAATGCACTTAATACACTTAACTCACCATAACTAACACATAGTGATAAAAAAACTTAATTCACTTAACTGAACTGATATAGACTGGCACATGCAGTGTCATTTTAGAGAGGGTCTTAAAGGACAACTCTGGTATTTTTGGATGATAACAAGTGTAAATCTTCGTTGGGGACCAAACAACAGTCATATTCAATTTTGCAGTGGTCTCTTAATTTTGACTATGACTGTCAACTCATTCTAATGTCACTCAGCAACCGTAGGATGACATCAGAAAAATGTGCAGTGGTCTCTTCATTTTTTTTCCAGAGCTGTATATATATATTTGGCCGTTGCGTTTTTCTCCCTTTTCAGGTGACCCTGGATGGTCATGACATCCGCGGCCTGAACATCCAGTGGCTTCGCTCCCTCATGGGCATCGTGGAGCAGGAGCCGGTGCTGTTTGCCACCACTATCGCTGAGAACATTCGCTACGGTCGCCCCGGCGTCTCCTCTGATGACATCATCAAGGCTGCCAAAGAGGCCAATGCTTACAACTTCATCATGGACCTACCACAGGTCTGAATGTTTTTCCTAGGATTAGGAATATATTTATGGGCTTTATGGGATAATTCATATAAATAAATACAGCATTGCAGTCTGTTTTTGAATGTTTTTTGTTATTGTTATGGCCCAAAATATGCTCGAGTCTTGCTTTCGTAGAGATTTGACACACTGGTGGGAGAGGGTGGTGGACAGATGAGTGGCGGTCAGAAGCAGCGAATCGCCATCGGCCGCGCCCTGGTCCGCAATCCCAGAATCCTCCTGCTGGACATGGCCACGTCTGCCCTGGACAACGAGAGTGAGGCTGTGGTACAGGAGGCTCTGGACAAGGTGAGTGTCACGGCTCGGCTCTTGAGAGCACGGCCTGAAGAATAGGATGGCCAACACAAGTTCATATTCTAAGTTGATAAGCATCTATGAAAACGGAAAAAAAAGAAGAAAAAAACAAGGACAGAGGAATAATGTCAGAGTTAGCAATCTAAAAAGAAGCAATATTGCAAGAGAAAAAGTGTTTATAAGGCTGTTTAAAGATGCATGCATGTCTACATTAACTAAGAAATGTGAGAGAGCGACCATACAGGGAGGAAGGAAGGCATGTCTAGCACCCTGTATACTGGCCAACTGGGTGTTAGGAATTAATAGAAGAAGATTAGAAGAAGATTAGAAGAATGCATTTATTGTCATTGCATTTCAGTACAATGGAATTGGAGAGCTACTGTAGTAAGGTGCATCACTGCAAACACATCTATACCAAAGGATAAAACTCATCTCACACATCATCAGATGCTGACTTCAGCCTCTGCAAGAGATCAAAGAGATCTGAGATCAGTCTCAAATGGCTGTCGTTTCTGGCACAGATCTGGCACAGGCCTGGCCCAGGTTATTGTGATTATAGCCGTACTATGTTAGCATGCCAGTCAAATCGTGAGCTTGATGCGGGGACATCCCAGGAGAGCAAAAAGCAATTTCAACAGTACATAAAACAATGGAACTTTGTAGAGATAGGTTTGTTTATTGTCAAGCTTAGCTGCTAGACAGGTTGTTAGCTTTTCACTCCGGTTGTGTTTTCTTTTCTCGGCCTCAGGTGCGTATGGGCCGCACCACCATCTCCATCGCCCACCGGCTGTCGACGATAAAGAACGCGGATGTGATCGTGGGCTTTGAGCACGGTCGCGCGGTGGAGAGGGGCAAACACGACGAGCTCCTCGAGAGGAAGGGAGTCTACTTCACCCTGGTCACGCTGCAGAGCCAGGGAGACAAGGCGCTCAACGAGAAAGCACGCCAGAGTAGGTCACACGTTACAACATTATGCAAAAACAGCTGTGTAACACTTACAGCTTGGATTATCACATACCTCTTGATAATGGCAATTTTGATATCAGTGTTGACATTTCAGAGGTAAGATTTATGTGATACTTCAAGCTGTACGTAGATCATACAATAACCTCATAGTGCTTTATGAGTGTAATCATGACTATGTGTAGTTATATAGACTTATGGATGATTTATAGCCCTTTATAGACATATAAAGGCTATAAAATGATTTAATGGATACTGGGTTCACTCAAAATGTCACTGATACAATATATCACTT
This sequence comes from Alosa pseudoharengus, assembly GCF_046254945.1. NCBI lineage: Eukaryota > Metazoa > Chordata > Actinopteri > Clupeiformes > Clupeidae > Alosa > Alosa pseudoharengus. The sequence goes on along the minus strand of NW_027468689.1, from coordinate 17,248,903 downwards.
GTCTATGATAAATGTGAATGTGATAGCATTCAGAATATCAGAATATATTAAAAATTTCTTGTGTATAGTGTATTAAGATAATCTAAAAATAATCTAAAGATACCAAATATCTAATGAAACTGAAAATGTATTATGTTAAGAATAATAGGTACACATCATGACAACAAATCATGGCAATAATAGCAACAACACTGAGAGCGAGTTGTCTGGATTTGCCGAAGTTGGTGTCAATAACCTGTACTCAACTGAAAAAATGCAGTCCCCCAAAACACACAAAGAACTGTTTCAAAACATCACTTGGACTATGTCATGGCACATGAGAGTATACTAGGAAAGAATGTGGTTGTGTAATTTTAATTTGCGGTACTTTGGGCTTTTGATTGAACCACGCTACTCTTACTATTTTTATACTGAGATTATGGTTAACAGCATAATAAGAATTCAAATATTTTACTGTTCCATGAGTTCTGTAAGTACATTTTACTACAGTTTTACAATAAAGTTTTGGGTAACTTTTCGATCTATAGTTTTGTTTCTGCTGAAGCAATTCAAGTTAAAGCCATATTGAGCACAAACTACTCTGAACTGTCTCAGTCTGCTCAACTTGTTGTCTCAACTCTAAAGCTATCGGCTGCTGTTCAGGCCAGAGGGGTTTGTTTGCTGAGATAACAAACAAATTTGGCTCAGAACGAAGTGAAGCCATTCTGGCTATCATGTCGTCTGGATCTGAAGAGCAGTTTCCCAGAGAGAAAAAAGAGAGACAGAGAGAGAGACAGAGAGAGAGACAGAGAGAGAGAAAATCTCTTTATTACAATCTTAAAAATACATCAAGATCAACTCGACACTATACTCAAAAAGTAAAAGTTAGGAAAGTTATTATTTGAGAGAGAGAGAGAGAGAGAGAGAGAGAGTAAGAGTGAAAAGAGTGAAACATCTTTCTTCCTCTGTCAAAATGTCAAGTGGCCGAGGGAGAAAATGCGGGAAAGACGGATGAAGAGTCAAAAGGCCTCCTCAGAGCAGGGAGTTATCGTGAGAGCTTACGGTATGTGTGCTCCAACAAAACAAAATAAAAGAAAACACAAAATACGTCCACCAACAACACACATACAGACCCTTACAGACACACAAACAATGATCTGACTGTAACTTGCCGTGAGTTCAGCTGAATGTAATTGTATTTGTTTAATGAAAAAATATATTAACTGGTTGGATTTTTCGTACAGAGCTTCTATTCGCCGAAGAACAAAGTCACAGCTGTCCAATATTATTCCGGAATCTTCCGTGCCGATAGCCGGAGAGTTAGGCCCCAGGTCCTATTCACAGTCGCAGGCTTTCGGGGCAGAGGATAAGGTCGGTAGAAAAGGGTGATTGACCCTTTTCAAGAGGCCCTGCACACGCATGCACACACACACACACACACACACACACACACACACACACACACACACACACACACACACACACACACACACGTGCAGTCGAGTATGTTACTGCCCTCTTATCAGTATGTTTGTATGTGTATGTCCTAAGTTTCCCTAACCTCACACTGATCATGTTTGTGCGTTGAGTGTGTACCTACATGCATGCTAAGAATGTGATCAGGGAGTAATTGTTGCTTATTGTATGGATGATGAAAAGTATAGGGGGACATAGAAGACAGAGAACATTTTGTTTTAGTTGGGGCGGTAGAAATATTTACAAATGTTGTAAATGTTGAACTGTTTTGTATGGTGTCTGTTTTAAATGTAGTCAAATGAAAAATGTGTGTGAATGCTTTTGTTTGGCTGCACATGTCTTTGTGTATGTTTATGTTTATGTGTGTGTGTGTGTGTGTGTGTGTGTGTTTGAGTAGAGTGCCATACCTGAGGAGGAGGAGGAGGTGGTAGAACCGGCCCCGGTTTCCCGGATCCTGAAGTATAACGCCCCTGAGTGGCCCTACATGTTGTTCGGCTCCATTGGGGCAGCCATCAACGGAGGCGTTAACCCTGTGTACTCTCTGCTCTTCAGTCAGATCCTGGCAGTAAGGGACAGAGGGAATGTGGATTAACTGTGTGTGTGTGTGTGTGTGTGTGTGTGTGCCTCACACAGAGACAGTAAGCAGAGAGAGAGAGAGAGAGAGACAGAGTGTATGTGTTTTGTGTGTGTGAGATTTTGAATCACACGTGTGTGAGAATTCTATCCTCATATCGTAATACATACCAAATGAGTACTACTTGTGCTGTTCTAATCCCTGTTGTGGTTCTAGACTTTCACGATGCCTGACGCCACAGAGCAGCGGAATGCCATCAACGGGATCTGCCTCTTCTTTGTGCTCGTCGGTCTCATTTCGTTCTTCACCCAGATGCTCCAGGTGAGAAGTGCCTTCTGGGATAGCAAAGCATCCCGTGTTGTCTGTGGTGCAAGTGTCTTGTTTTTTTTTAGGTTTGTGGCCTAGAGTTACCGTTAGAGTTTTGGTCACTTTTTTTTTCTTTATGTGAGACATTTTGTATCATAGTCTATTTTTGGATGTTGTGAAACTCACTCACTCTCTCCACCTATCTTTTCCTCCCTCTCTCTCTCTCTCTCTCTCTCTAATATTCACCCTCTCTGTCGCTCTTTCTGTCACAGGGCTATGCGTTCTCCAAGTCTGGCGAGCTGCTGACCAGGCGGCTGCGCCGACTGGGCTTCCAGGCCATGCTGGGACAGGAGATTGGCTGGTTCGATGACCACAAGAACAGCCCTGGGGCACTGACCACCCGTCTGGCTACAGACGCCTCACAAGTCCAGGGGGTGTGTAGACTTATGGTCATTATGGTATTTCACTTTTTCCCAGATACACCCAGAAGAAGGCTGTCTGCACCGCTAAGCTTGGGTTTCCTCTCAACTTATTTTTACAGTAATATGCACACTATGTTTTTCAATCATGAAATAACCATTGAAATAAACACTTTTAAAATATGTTTTTTTTTTTAAAAGAAGACAGCCTTGGATTTCCTTTTTCTACTGAATTTGAATTCCCGACCCCAATGAGCACCTTCAGACATTGAACTCAAACTTCCTGATCACCCTGGACTTTTTTGTTGTGAAATACAAAATGTGTTTGACATTATTAACTTAATTAAATTACTTAAAAGTAAATATAAGTATTATAGTAATACATGTATATTATAAAAAAGAATATTAAAATTAATATACAAATAAATGTAATCATTGAAATGTAAATTCCAGGTACACATCTGAGGGATCACTGTGTGTGTGTGTGTGTGTGTACGTGTGTATGTGTGTGTGTGTGTGTGTGTGTGTGTGCGCGTGTGTGTGTGTGTGTGTGAGAGAGAGAGAGAGAGAGAGAGAGAGAGAGAGAGAGAGAGATGGTGCACACAAGTTAAATGACATTTAATCTCATCAGTTCACGTGTATATATGTGCACGCTACTTCTCCTAGGCAACAGGCTCTCAGATCGGCATGATTGTGAATTCTATGACGAACATTGGTGTGGCCATCATCATCTCCTTCTACTTCAGCTGGAAGCTGACCATGGTCATCATGTGCTTCCTGCCCTTCCTGGCTCTCTCTGGCGGCTTCCAGGCCAAGATGCTCACCGGCTTCGCCAAGCAGGACAAGGAGTCCATGGAGTCCGCAGGACAGGTCTGTCTGTCTGTCCGTCCGTCTGTCTGTCTGTCTGTCTCTGATCTTTGGTCTGATGGCCATTCATCCTCTTTTGTCCAACCTAAAACGTTGATGTCCCTCTGCTCCTTTTGCCCTGGCTAGTCTTTCTTCCATCTGGACCTTCTGTCCAATCTCTGCAGACGTCCATTCATTCGTTATTCTGCCAGCCCAGACTCTTTCCTTTATCCTCCTCTTGCTCCCTCCCTCCCTCTCTCTCTTTCTCTCTCTCTCTCTCTCTCTCTCTCTCTCTCTCTCTCTCTCCCTCTCTCTCTCTCTTTCTTACTGGGCTGGTCTCTGATCTCTGGTCCTGTCTGGTCAGACCCAAACCCCTTCCTTCCTTCCTGTCTTCCTTCCCTCCTTCCTCCTGCTCTCTCTATCGCTCTCTGGGTTTCCTTCTCTGATGTCTGCTTTGATACCTCCCTCATTCCCCCAGCTCCAGGCTCTTCTTTCTGCTTCTTTCTCACTCTGAGCCAGACAGGTTTGTCTGTCTCTCTGTCTGTCTGTCTCTCTGTCTGTCTCTCTGTCTGTCTGTGATATTTTGTCCACTTGCATCCACCAACTATTTTTTGCAATATCTTTCTTCTTCTTTTTCTTCTCCCCCCTCTCTCTCTATCTGTCTTTTTCTCTTTCTCTCTCCCTCAGTCACCTTTCAGTCAAGCATGTCTGCATGTTTTTGCAGACATTCATCCATCAACCCCCTCCTTCAACAAAATCTAATTCTACTCTCTCCCTTCCTTTCTCTGACTCAGCATGGTTTAGGGTTGGTCCATGCTTGCAGAAGTATGCTTTTCTCCTAACCTCATCTCTCTCTTTCTTTACTCTCTTCTCAAATGCTCTTTTTTGCCTGTTGCCATGTCACTAAAAAACACACACAGAGTTCCCCCTGTTCTTTATTAGCAGAGCAGGTCTACTTTCCTCTCCTCCTTAGGGACAGGTTTAAATGAAGTGACTCTCACTCCTCAGCTCTCTCTCTTTTCTCTCTTCCTTCTCTCTCCCCTCCATGCTCTGATTATTTCTCCCTCTCTTTCTCTCTCTCTTTTCATTATCCATTCCCTCTACTTCTCTCTTTTTTCTTTCACACGACTCATGGTGTTGAGATTAAAATCGACCGAGAAGAACCCTTTCCTGTCAACATCAGCAGCCCCACCGCCACACACACACACACCTCTCCCACTTCTCTCCTTTCCTACTGCCGTACTGTCCCCTCTATTCCTCACTGTTCATTGGTTCCCATGAGTATTAATTATAATGTGTTAATTGTTAATTGATTCAATTTAAAATGTTAAAAAGTGGGAAGGGGAAGCAAACAAACTATAACAAACAACAAACAAACCAGCACAGTCATTTGTTTGTCTATATGTATTTATGTATGTGTGTTTGTATGTATGTACCATTCATGTAATATGTTGTGTGTGTGTGTGTTTTTTGTCTGGACTTTTTTTATCTAAACTATTAGTACTACTACTACTATTACTACTACTACTAATCAATAGTCAACCATCCACAACCTTCAGAACATGAACATGTACATATATCTTAATTATGTAAATTTATCAGCGTCTTATCCATCTATTTCGCCATGCTGTCCGACCTATTTCATATCACCCTTAGTCCCTCCCTGGTCGTTCATCCCCATTCAACCCCCTATTTCCTGCAGATTTCGAACCTCAAGTGTTTATTTAATTTATCCCTCTCCTCAAATTAAAATTCAAAAGAGGCTTTATGGACATTACGTTTCCTCCTCCAGATCTCGGGCGAGGCCCTGAACAACATCCGCACCATCGCCGGCCTGGGGAAGGAGCGAAACTTCGTGGAGAAATACGAGGCCCAGCTGGACGCACCATACCGTGCCGCACTCAGCAAGGCCAATGTCTACGGCGCCTGCTACGGCTTCGCCCAGTGCATCGTCTTCCTGGCCAACTCTGCCTCCTACAGGTTCGGAGGATACCTGGTCAGACAGGAGGGGCTCCACTTCAGCATGGTCTTCAGGTAAGGAGATGTGGGGTGGTAGTGTAGTGGCCAGGGAACCTGGCTGGCATGCAGTAGTCACAAAAAGTCATGGGTTCAATTCCTGCCTCCAGAGGTGGACATCCCGGTTTCAGAAAGTAAAAGTCCTGCCAAGTATTTGTTCCAGGGTAGGAAATAGGTGCGCTCAAAAGTAGATTTTGGTTGCGAAAGAATATATGGCAGAACTTTTTACTTTCTGGAATCAGGATGTTCGCCTCTGCCTGCCTACCATCGTTATGCACTTGGATAATTAAGGCACTTAACCCCAAGTTACTCCAGGGAGGCATTTAACCCCCGCACTTAATATCTGTAACTCGCTTTGGGTAATTAAATAGGTAAGAGGAGATGCTGGGTGGCTGTGAGGGAACATTGATAAGGACATGTGGCCAGGGAAGGTTTACTTTAGGTACATACAGTAGTTTCCTGTTTAGTAGCCACATTGTGTATAAACCGAAGGACAGTGTTTTATGCTCATTAAAAAAAACAATTATTCAGGCATGGGCTGGGCCTTTAACATGAGAAAATAAGTGATTATATATAATTTGACAAATATGGCTTTGAAAATTATTCTGATTTGAAAGTGATTCTGATTTCTTCAAACACATTCTTCCTCCTTGCTTTAAACCCTGAATATAACTAGATGTTGTGGTGTTGTTGTGTGTCTTTTGTGTAATTTGATAAGGTGATAAGGTGAAGTTATGTTTTTTTATGTCTCTCTCTCTCTCTCTCTCTCTCTCTCTCTCTGTCTCTCGCCAGGGTCATCTCTGCCATAGTGACCAGTGGCACAGCCCTGGGTAGAGCCTCGTCCTACACCCCTGACTACGCCAAGGCCAAGATCTCCGCCGCACGCTTCTTCCAGCTCCTGGACCGCGTACCTAAGATCAACATCTACAGCATTCAGGGCCAGACATGGGTACAGCTCACCCCCACAGCACAGCACATCACACACCTCTAAAATATACAACTTCAAAGGATATCTGAGTTCCCCTCACAGATGCCTGTGAATTATATCTCCTAACAAGGGCTATCATAATCATTTTGTACCA
>NW_027468689.1:17224705-17239705 GCF_046254945.1 Alosa pseudoharengus | reverse complement strand
TAGAGAGACTATTTAGGGAGATGCTGTTATTCAGGGAGACTACACTCCACTCCGTTTGTGTAGCGTAAAAATTGTTTTGGAAGACTGCTCTATTTTTTTCGAACGTACGCAGACAGTCTGGTGCAGCCAGTTCCATTGATTATAGTAGAGGCTAATTGTTGCAGCAGACACAGGCACAGAATGCTTCAGTTACATGCCTGGTGTAGCCTGGTGTAGAGAACTAAGTACAGGGACAGTCACCCTATAGCAGTTGGGGGTTAGGTGGCTTGCTCAGGGCCACAATGGCAACTGGCATCAAACCCATGACTTCCTGGCTTTACACTTGGAAGTCCAGATGACTAACCTCCAGATAGCAAGACTAACCACTAGACACTGCTCTCTATCAGGGGTGGGGAATCCAGCTTCAGAAAGTCCTACCATAAATTTGTTCCAACCATTCACTAATCCATCTGATTCCAATTAGCACAGCTCTTTCTGTCACTTACCCATGTTCACTTGCTCTGAAATAACAAGCATTCGATGAACAATGGATTTTAGTCAGTGGCGTAAGGGTTCAGTGGTGTTGTGCATGGTTGAATTGGAAGAATATTGAGCCGTATTAATGTTTCCACATCATCTGTTTTGTAAGCCACATAAATTCTCCCCAACTCTTTCATGGCCCTGCCAGAAGTGAGGATGCACTAACGAGACTTAAAAGCTCTGCACTGTGATGCAATAAGGGAGACCAGGGCCAGTGTGTTTGGTGTCCGCCATGGCTTTCCATTAGGAATGAGGACATGGCGGAGGATGCCTTAGTCAATTTTCATTACAGTTGCTGTGAGTTAGACAGGTTAGTTTTACCCTACTGATGATGTGTTGTTGCAATGGTAATCCTGCTCAGTACGAATCCGGGCTGGCTTCTAGGCGTGTGCGTGAGTTGTGCGAATGAGGCAGAAGAAGGAAAAGAGAGGATTGGAACTGGGAAAGAAGAGAAAAGTATGAGCTAAATGTCAATAAAAGTCTCTATTTGCAATTTACATTGTAGTAATCATATTAAGTAGTATTGACACTTGAGAGCAGTTTGAGGTTTTGAAAAGTGCAAAAAATCAATGTTTGTTTGTACTTGCAGCGTAATTTTGTGATCCTGTGGAATGATTTTCTTAAACTGTTAATCAAATTTAGGAGCTTGAAATTGAATTGCATCTCAAGTGTCTTCACCACCTTGCGTGTGTGTGTGTGTGTACGTGTGTGTGTACGTCTCTCTGTGTGTGTGTGTGTGTGTGTGTGTGTGTGTGTGTGTGTGTGTGTGTGTGTGTGTGTGTGTGTGTGTACGTGTGTGTTTGTGCCTACAGAAGTATGACACTAACGTGGGGTCCCAGGGCTCCCAGCTGTCTCGGGGGCAGAAGCAGCGCATTGCCATCGCCAGAGCCATCATCCGCGACCCCAAGATTCTGCTGCTGGACGAGGCCACCTCCGCACTGGACACAGAGAGCGAGAAGGTATACAGCAGATCCCCTCTCTCTCTTTATCTCCCTCTCTCTCTCTCTCTCTCTCCCTTTCTCTCTCTCACACACACACGCTTACATACAAATACACATTTAAAAATGCACAAAACACAGAAAATATGCACACCCAGACATGACGGCTTTGTTTTGAAATCCTTTTGGACTAGATGTGGATTGTGCATTGTTACAGTTTGTCTGTCTGTATCTGTGCGTGCACGGGTGTATGTGAATGTCTGTGTTTACAGTATGTGTGTGTTTGTGTGTGTGTGTGTATGTGTGTGTGTGAGTGTACTGTATCTGTATGAGTTTGTGTGTGTGTGTTCTTGTGTGTGCATGTCTTTGTATGTTCATGCCTCTCTCTCTTTCTCTGTGTGTGTGTGTGTGTGTGTGTGTGTGTGTGTGTGTAACAGACAGTGCAGGAGGCCCTGGATAAGGCGCGAGAGGGGCGTACATGCATCGTCATCGCTCACCGCCTGTCCACCATCCAGAACTCTGACATCATCGCCGTGATGTCACGCGGCTACCTCATGGAGAAAGGCAACCACGAGCAGCTGATGGGCAAGAAGGGAGCATACTACAAACTGGTCACCACGGGAGCGCCCATCAGCTAATAACAACAGCAACAGCACTCTGTACAGCTACAGATTTATACATTGACACCAATGTGAGGGCTAAGTCAGGTCAGACTTTACATTAACACTGGTCAGGAGAGCAGTAAGGGAGGAGGAGTTGGGGTGATTCCAAGGGCCCCTCATGAAACTTAATGAACAGCCTTATTATGTTTGGGAGGGTCCAATATATTCTGTCTCTTAGGGCTGAGCATTTCTAGCAGAGCTCCTGACACCAGTGCTACGTTTGGTCAGCTCTAGACTTTGTGTTAACACACATCAGGATAGCAACCCTGACACAAAACTAAACAGCTTTTTAGAATCTGAAAACACTTTAAAAGTTGCTGTTCTCTTAGAATCTGAAAACAATTTAAAGCTGCTGTTGTCAGCAGTGTTAGTCTTCTTGACAAACTCTGCCAGGCTTCCTGGCCAAAAGAGACAGCTGACTTTAATTCTTGTTTTGTATACACAATAATACCTTTGAAGTAGGGATTCTGTGAAAGGTTCTGTGCAGTCTGGCTGGGATGAATTTTACAGATTACAAAGGCCAGAAATGCCCTTGAGTTTTTGTTGTTGTTGTTGTTAACTTTAGTTTCATTTACAGTAGCTTTTATACTGCTTAAGAAATGATTTACATATATATAACATGAGCATTATGTAATATCTACATACAGTTTAAGAGTAATTATATTTATGAAATTAAATGATGTGTAGATTCATATTTTTTCCACGAGATAATTTAGCTGAGATAAAAACACAAAAAGTTGGTCCTTAAATATGACAATGGTAATTTTCATCTGGCAAGCTTAATTAGTTCTCAAACATTAACTGACTGTGTGCTATGTTAGCAAATACTTTTCATCATAATGTATAACACACACAAACACACACACACACACACACACACACACTCACACACACACACACACACACACACACACACATACACACACACACACACACACAAAGGCTGGCTTGGTATTCTAGATTCTGTTTCAGTGCTGTCGTGATTTGGAGACAGAAGTCACAAATAAACTCAGTTTGTGTTGTCATTCATGTTGTACAGCTATAAATGTTTACATATGTCATCAGATTGTTGTCATTTGCATGCCTTCATATCAATGCCATCTTGATTTGTAAGTATTTATGGATTCAAAGGCATAATTAATGAAAGTTGTAAGTCTAACAGACTATTGAAAATTACATCTGATGATCTGAAGTATTTCCAATAAAATGCACAAAGACTGTTTGTAATACCTTTGTATTAATTTCGATAATGAAAATATGCTATGTAAAATAACATAAGGATTTCAAATTTTACACATGGCTTTGTTTGAGGGTAAAACAGTAGCCTAATGTTTATATTTTAGGCTACAGGCCCTAACTGTCGGGCATCGCCCATGTCAGGTTTTTACAGCTGTTCACCACTAGGTGCCGCATCAAGTCCATTTGTCCATGTTGTCACCGTTTACGGTCTACACGTGATGCGCTCTCACGATGATTTTACACTGGGGAAGATGTTAGGGTATTTGACTAACTGCTTTTGCACCTTATCACTCGAGTGACAGTTGCATCATCATAGCTTTTAGGCGACAATCTAATTCACCACCTTAAGTGGCAGTTAAGGAAATTATCCCTCGTCGCTCTCAAGCTCACCTTTGACGCAAGCAGAAGACACTCACGAGCGAAGCGTCTCTTCACGAAGCGCTTATGGTAATAGCCTAAGCTTTACGTTTCCCCCCATTATTTATTTTGATCTTTATCCACCTATAAATTAATCACTTACCGCTCTTGGGCGTTAAATCACGATCATGAAAGTGTGATATTGAAGTAGCTTACAGTGTTTCATAACACCCCATGGATGCGCCTGCTTTACTCAGTATTAGTAGAGTTCGGGACGTCCCTGCGGGGTAGATCAACTGACGGCACCTACGGCTAGAAAGGCTTGGGGCGTATAGCCTTTCTAGTATACATCAACGCCAACATTTGTTCCCCACTTCACATGTTGTTGTGTTATTTTAACTGAATAACTGTTTTACATTTGTTTAGGAACTCTAATTTTCTGTGTGCACTGTGAATCTAGGTGTAGCCTTTTATGATACCTCATATGGACACGCTCATCTGATGAAGGCGGAGGATCCACACCTGTGAACTGTATTTATAATAAGTATAATAAATATTTGACACACCTGAATAAACAATTAAACAGAGGCAGTCACTTCTGTACTGGTGCACTTTATTCAAAACTGTCTCCATGATATGGTACTGAGAGCTGGATACCTAGAATAGGCTAGGCTACTGTAAACCCTGCTGGCTGATTGTATAAACATGTTCTATCAGACACACAAGGCATCTACTGCCTCAGGGCTGATATCTGGATTGTTTGGCTGTTTAGTGATACATATGTAAGCACATACAAAGATATATTCATGTGCACACACATAGCTAGTCAGCGACAGATTTGGTTGCGAGAGTAATGACAGACATCTTGATATAGACATACATACTGTATGAAACAATGAGCTATCAAATCCAGAATCACAGAATGAATGGCATGGACAGGAGTGCCAATATTCTCTCAAATCTGTTCAAAAACATGTGCTTTTGACAGACTTTGTTTTCATTCTTGGCAAAGTCATGAATGAATAAATATTCATATGAATGAATATAAGAAACTGAATAAATAAATAAATACAAAGTAAACACTTCATTGAACTTCACTGAAAGCTAAAAGGAGAAATTAATGTAGGGTTTGGGGTTTGCTGTTGTTTCTGTTGATTACGGAGCCAGAACACCTGTCTATCTTTACACTCATGTAGAGATAGAGATAAATTCTGGCCTGTGAAAATATGTGTATGCACTATCACGCGTAAACAGTCTCTGTAAATACTTGTCGTATGAGCCAGGTGTCGGTACAACCTGGAGTGTGTTTTTGTGTATTTTTGCATAAAGTTACAGGTATTCTGGAGTACATATATGTATGTGAGTGATTATAATTTGATATTCCCTGTGTGTGTGTCTGCGTGTGTGTCAGGTATCCATTAGTCTTTCCCTGCCCTGTAGAGTCGGCCTGTGTGTGTGTGTGCGCGCGCTATAGGTATCCATTAGTCATGTCATGTGTACCTAAAGCTGCGCTGTAGCATGTGTGTGTATGTGTGTGTGTGTGTTTGTGTGTGTCACAGGTAGCCATTTGTCCTGTGAGCCCCATTACTGCCGTTGGCGTTCCTCTGTGACCTGTGGGATGTGTGAGGTGGCTTCTTCGGGTGTGGCGGGATTTCCTCCTCGTCAGAGCTGAAGTCCACCTCATGGTGATTATCTAAGGACACCTAGGGAAAGACAAACACATTATACCCATTAGAGGCCATGACTAGACTCCTCAGTGTATTAGATAAAAAACGCCTGAATAAAGTCTCTGTTTCAGTTTTAAATGTACCGTTCAGAATAAAAAAAAATAAGCAACTTCAACATCTGTGTGCTCCAGTGATCCCTTCCTTTCACAACGTTTTAAATGTATTTATATAGCAGATGCTACGTAATAATGTATTTACACATTTACACACTTATTTGAGTGGTGTAGGCCAACTCATGCTGTAGAATGGCATACTAATGGCATAAGTCAGCTGGTTCAAAAGAAATATACTGTACTGCAAGGATATGAAATAAACTCCCTTCATCTGTACTTACACACAAAGGATTCAGTTTTCTCCCCTGTAAAAAAGAAAGAGAGAGGGAACATCTTGTGTAATTAAGACCTCAGTGTACAATTATGTTGCATTAGGAAGTGAAAATACTTGCATGTATATGTGTGTTTGTGCATTTGCATGCATGTGTATGTGTGTGTGTGTGTGTGTGTGTGTGTGTGTCCAAAAAGTCCTCTTTGATGTCACGAGCAGCCATGTGTGTGTGTGTGTGTGTGTGTGTGTGTGTCTCACCTGTGGTCCAGACAGTGCTCTGCAGGTGACCCTGAGGATAAGGTAGGCCCAGAGACAGTGCAGCGCCAGCAGGAGCAGCAGCATGCCGTTGAGGAGCCACCAGGAGGGGAAGATGCCCAGCAGAGACCAGCTCTCAAACACCGTCGTCTTCAGCACCCTGTGGCACAGCAGAGTGGAGAGATACATGGTCAGGGCTCAAGAACTACACACCTGACTAACTGAGGACTATAGGACACACACACACACACACACACACACACACACACACAGACAACCACACATACACACACACACTACACACACAAAGAAAATAGTCAGTCAAACGTGACTATTCTCAATAACTACACACCTAACTCACTGAGAACTATAGAGCAGACACACAAACACACACACAAACAGACATACACACACACACAAAGAAAAACATGATCAGTCAAACATCACTATGCTCAATAACTACACACCCAACACACTGAGAACTATAGAACACACACACACACACACAGAGAAGAACATGATCAGTCAAACGTCAATATGCTACATACCTGACTCACTGGAAACTATAGAACACTCGCGCACACACACACACACACACAAATGCATACCTGCACACGCACACACAGATACACACAAATACACACACACATACAATGCAGACACATAGACACACACACAAATAAGAACAAGATCAGCCAAACGTCACTTTGATCAATGACTACACGCCTGACTCTCTGATTATTATAGAACATACACACAGACACACAAAGAGAGAGAGAGAGAGAGAGGAACATGATCAGTCCAATGTCACTGTGCCAAGAGCCTAACGATATGTGATTTCAAGACTGATACCGATTTCGATATTTGAAGATTTAAAAAAACAATAAATCGTCTGATATTCATCAAACACATTAGCATATTGAAAAGTTCTGATCAAATTGGGACATTGCGTTTAAATAGACCTAACTATCTGGTATCCTAATGAAAGTCTAAATTATAAAATAATTATGAAATAAAATCATCTGTGATAACCACCAATGGCACTATAACTTTTAAGGTATGTATGTTATGCTTTATGATGTTTTGTTACCGTTAAAGCATTAAACAATGCAGTACTTTGTGTGATTGGAACGGAAAAAGATAATGTCCATACTGTCATATGACTCACACTACCTCCGTCATAACTACTGTACTATAAAGGAGTGAAAAAATAGGATGACCACCAACCTGACCACCACCAAACCACTAACCAATTCCTCTGAAAAGGAGGACAAGTTGTGTCTAAAATTGAGGACAAATTGTCATATTGGGGGAGGGGGGTGTTGCTTAGCGAGAAAACATTAACATTAGCTTTTTACACACTGTTAACAGCATTGTTAGAGTGATACTTTGTGTGACTGGAAAGGTTGCATAACGTCAGTTAACACACACACACACACACACACACACACACACACACTCACACACACACACACACACACACAGAATTTGTTGTCTGTGTCTGAGCCACTGCCAGCCCTTAGTATTTGTCCCATATATAAACCTCGGAAGGACCTCCACATTTGCTGGCACCATTTCTATCTTGGCATCCACGTAACTATTCCGATATACCTCTCCTTACATTAAGTAAGCTCTCAAGGAGAAGAGCGTGCCAACCAATCTATATGATGGAGTGATTCTTGTAGTGGTGATTGTAATGACTACCTCCGTCTCTTCCACTTCCTTTCTCTTCTCTTCTCTCTCCATCTCTCTCTATCTCTATCACACGCACACACACACACACACACACACACACACACACACACACACACACACACAAACACACTCTTTCTCTCACTGACACCATGCTCACCATTAGAACATCAAAGGCAATATGGCTGAAGACTAAGAAGCTGTGATTCTGCTGATGTGTTTGTGATTACCTTCATCTACGAGAGGAGCACGGCTAGTTGTTAACAAGCTTCCACCTTCGGAGGTGTGACACACACACACACACACACACACACACACACACACAGACACACACATACACAGACACACACGCATATACAAACACATTATCACACACACACACACACACACACACACACCCACACACACATACACAGACACACACGCATATACAAACACATTATCACACACACACATTATGCACCACAAACGAGCACGCCTGGACAGAAACCATGGAAACCCCTTAATGGATTGCAGCTCTAGCCGTGTGTGTGCGGCTATGCTGATTGAACCTAATTGAGAGGATGGTGAGAGAGTTGGGTTTTAGAGGGACTAGGGACATACCAAGGTCAATGCCTACACAGCACACAGTGACAAAGGCTTACTTCTTGTTCCAGACTTATTCAGTGGCCAAATGTGATACAATGTAAGCGGGCGGGCCATTAGGTTCCCGCAGGTAAATGATCCAGGTACTCGTAACTCAGTACTGTAATCCGGCACAGGACCAGATCTGCACCACATCTCTTCCAGCATCATCTACTCTCCGTATTTACCTTTAGAAAACTCTCTCTTCAATTTCCTCAGCTGATATTTACTTTCATAAGCTCTTTTCAAAGGAAACCTCTGTTTCCTTTATTGAACAGTTTAATTTCTTAATTAATTAGTTGAACTTCCACGTGTTGGTGACTGAAGAGACAAAAGGGTCCTTAAGGGGGCAGACGAGAAAGACTCACCAGGCGGGATAGAGAGCCAGCCGAGATGTGATGAAGATGAGGGTAAACATGAGGAAGAGGAGGTTGCAGAAGCGCTTGAAACGAGCGTACTTGGCCATTTTAGCTGCCTGAAACACACACACACACACAGAGGACCACAATTAACCAGGACAGACAAGGAAGCCTCCTCTGGAGTCTAGTTCAGTTGTAATGCTGTAATGGTTGTCAAATAAAACATGTAAAGCCAAAATTGTATGTTCCTCTCCTCAGAATTCAGATACTGTATTGTTCAGTTATAAAGTATTTTCACGCACACACGCACACACACACACACACACACACACACACATTTCTCTACATGACATGCTCAGTATATTTCTATGAATTCATTCTATTGTATCTTACTTATAAACACAATGACAATGAACACATACAGTATCTGAGGGAAGGTTCTAGGGCTTGTGTTTAAATAGGCCTAACTATCTGGTATCCTAAATGAAAGTCAATGTATAAATGAAATAAATGTATTTTATGCTTTATGATGTTTTGTTACCGTTAAAGCTTTAAACAATACGGTACTTTGTGTGATTGGAACGGAAAATTGCAAAATGTAAGATAATGTCCATACTGTCATATGACTCACACTACCTCCGTCATAACTACTGTACTAGAAAGGAGTGAAAAAATAGGATGACCACCAACCTGACCACCACCAAACCACTAACCAATTCCTCTGACAAGTTGTGTCTAAAATTGAGGACAAATTGTCATATTGGGGGAGGGGGGTGTTGCTTAGCGAAAAAACATTAAGCTTTTTACACACTGTTAACAGCATTGTTAGAGTGATACTTTGTGTGACTGGAAAGGTTGCATAACGTCAGATAACCTCCATACTCTCATATCATTTATGTTGTGTTGTTACGATGTGTGTGTGTGTGTGTGTGTGTGTGTGTGTGTGTGTGTGTGTGTGTGTGTAGGTGTGTTCCACAGATGGCTGTGTGTGAGTCCATGCATTATCCAGCACACGCACTTACCTCCAAGAGCACTTCAGCAGAGTCATGCAGGCACATGACCAGGGTTCCCGCACGCACCATGTTACTGATGTAAGAGAGGACGATCAGGGACACGGACAACACGTGGTGCATCAAGGTGATCAGGAAGTCCTGACACGGACGGAGCGATGGAGCATGATACAGAGAAAAGAAAAGGTCTAGTTCTTAGAGAGAAATGGGAGGGCATGTCTGCAATGTAACGTGTGTGTGTGTGTGTATGTGTTTGTGTGTTTGTCTTTCTCTCTCACTCTCTCTCTCTCTCTCTCGGTCTCTCTCTTTCTCTCGGTCTCTCTCTCTCTCTCTCTCTCTCTGTGTGATGTGTCTGGAAGCAAATCAGACAGATCTGCCTGTATATCTCTCTGATCACATCTGTGTGCATCTCATTACATTTCCACTACAAAGACACTTATGCCTGGGCACTTAAGGATCAGAGCATCCAGACAATATTGACAGTGGGCGTATGTGGCCTCATCTGTATGTGTATGTGTGCGCATACATTGTGTGTGTGTGTGTGTGTGTGTGTGTGTGTGTGTAGACATGGGTGTCTGTGTGAGACAGAGAGAGAGAAAAAAAATAAACATTCTAGAGTGTGCAGTCTCCAGCATTTTGGAGATTACAGCTGGTGTGTGTGTGCAAGCATGATTCTCTTTCTCCCTTTCTCTTTTTCTGTTTGTGTGCATGCATGAGTCTAACTCTCTCTCTCTCTCTCTGTGCTTGTGTGTGTGTGTGTGTGTGTGTGTGTGTGTGCGCACTCTGAGTGAGCGACTGAGACAGTAAGCAGCCTGGTGTGTGTGCTCTGTGTGGCAGTTTGGGGATTACAGCTGACCGGTTCATAGTTCTAGAAGTAGGCCACTCTCTCATTCCAGCTGTTTTTCAGACCGAGTAAGCTTAAAGACACGCATCTGCGCATGCACACACGGATATGTGTGTGTGTGTGTGTTTGTGTGTGTTAGTGTGTGTGTGTCTGTGTGTGATTATGTGTTGTTTATCTGACAAATATTTCCGTCAAACCTCCCTTGAATAGTCCCCTTTAGACTATATAAAGATGTTGAGATTATCAACAAACTCTCTGCTAACTACAATTCAGGGTCAGAGGTTGGTTTTGGTTAAAGGGATGTTCAGTAATTATTCGACCATAATTTTACATGCATAAACTCTCTGTAGATGAACTCTACAAGTGTTAACAGGCACGTTTTTTTCCGTGTACATGCTGTGAAAAGACAAACACATACCTTTAAAGCCAATTATCTAATTTGAATAAACATTTCTCAAAATAAATATATAGTGCTTAATATAATTCATGATTATTTCAGGTGTCAGGTGGCTATGCTACTCCATACGACAGTTAACACAAATGGCCATCACAGACCAGTAATTTATCCTTTGTTATTCACTGGCATCATGCTAGCATCCTATGATTTTACTACCAGTCTGTTCACACACACACACACACACACACACACACACACACACACACACACACACACACACACACACACACACACACACACACACACACACACTGTACACATAATGCTGCTTACTCAGTCCTTCAGGTTACTGAGGGTGTTTTGAATGTTTCTGTGTTTGTGTGTGTTTTTGTGTGTATATTTGTATGTGTACATATGTGTGTGTGATGACAGATCAGATGAGAGAGGGGATAGATATATAGATGGAGAAAGAGATTGTGTGTGTGTGTGTGTGTGTGTGTGTGTGTGTGTGTGTGTATGTAGTACCTTTCTCTTAACATCAGCAAGCTGGGGCACGAGCAGCGACAGACAGAACGACAGCTCCAGCAGGTAGTAGTAGTGCACCTCCACTGTCAGCGGCTGCCGGCCAATCAGAAATGAGCTCTCAATATGACATAACAGCTGTTGCTATGATTAATGCTGGGCCTTCAAAGGTCAGCATGACATGCAGGTCATAGAGCAAACAGGTCGATCATACACTGGGTGAGTGTGTGTGTGCACGTGTGTGTGTGTGTGTGTGTGGGTGTGTGTGTGTGTGTGTGTGTTTGTGTGTGTGTGTGTGTGTGTGTGTGTGTGTGTGTGTGTGGTCAGTGTGATCACAGTGAGCGGATAAAGGGAGCCCAGGCGGGGATCAAGTTAAGGTTACATCAGATGGTTTGCTTTGTCCCAGGTGTTCAGGTCCATTATTCAAAAGCTTGGTTTGGACAGGTGTGTCTGTGTGGTGAGTCTCTGTGTGTGTGTGTGTGTGTGTGTGTTTCTCAGTTTCCATGAGAGCGTCAAATGAGACTGTGCTAACTGAGTCCAATTGCAATCCATCATAATGCCATATTCTTAACGTCTACCAGAGCATAAAATAAAAGGTAAACATTACATAAAATTCTGTAAACATTTCATGAAATTATACATTTCATAAATTAGAACAACACAGTCCAATTTCAGCTACATATACGTATGTGTGTGCTTCTGGTATATGTCAAAGGAATACTATTTAATACATACACTAATTGTTCCAAAAAGACATCACTCCTTCTCTCCCAGTGGTTAGGCACTGTAGCCTTGATTTGCCAGCAGGCTAGGAAACTGTATAGCTCATCTAATCTAGTCTGCTCATAAATAGTACACGGGAGACACAGTACCTGATTAGGGTAGTTCTGCCAGCACTCTCTGGTGTTGTGCAGCCATGGTGTCTTAATGGCAGAAAAGAGACAAGACGAGACTATTAGGAGCATGGCAGAAAATGATGGTGCACAGCTAGACAAGATTATTATTATTTATATACAGTAACACATGCAATACACAGAGGCAAATCAACCTGCTTTACACAAATAAAAGCAAAACATAATGACAAAGGAAACATGTAAGAATGTAATTAATAATTTCAAAAGTGTAAAGAAAGAGTACATATGTTTGATTCTGAGATGGAACCAGACTGAAATTGGTGTTGGTCAAGCAGATTGGTGGTGGTCAGGGTCAGATCTGTTCCTGAGTCAACCACTATCTGACCCCCACCCCCAAGTGCACAGCCAGGGAGCATGTGAGTCACACACACACACACACACACACACACATACTCACATGCATGTACGCACATACAAACACACAAACATATGCACAAGGACGCATCCACACACACACACACACACACACACACACACACACACACACACACAGACACACGCACACACACACACAAACACATACCTACAAAAAACACACACACGTGCAGACACAAGCACACCTACACAAGCACTTTCTCTCTGACTCTCTCTCACATATATACTGTTGAACACACATTCCTTTTTCTTTCCCTATCACTCTCTTCCTCTGCAAAAAGGGAGACTAGTCATAAAACACATGAGGAAGTTCAGTCTTTCAAGCTTTCTCTCACTCTCTCCCTCCCTCTGACTCTTTTTCACACACACACACGCACGCACGCACGCACGCACGCATGCACGCACACACATAGACCTTCTTCATACCATCATAGCCTCCCACAGCATGGAGCCAACCAATGACTGTCCAATCAGAGCTAGTCTCTACCCAAGTCAAGGCAGCCAGAATGATATGAACACAGCAATCACCACTGGGGAAAAAGACATCACCATGTAAGCCTGAGTACAGGAATGATCTTGTATCTGTGTGTGTGTGTGTGTGTGTGTGTGTGTGTGTGTGTGTGTGTGTGTGTGTGTGTGTGTGTGTGTGTGTGTCTGTCTGTGTGTGTCAAGTCCAGTCAGTCAATCAGTCATTAAGGACAGAGGCAGTTTAATTGTTATTTATTGCTGTCCAGCTCACTCCTTTGAGGCAGCAGGCAGTGGCAGTCCTAATGGGAAAATATGGGCCCAATGCATGGTGGGTAATTAATTCAAATTAAGAGTTGTCGCACACCCTTCCCCCCTCCCTCCGCCACACACACACACACACTCCTCCTGGGGGGAAAATGAGTCTGCGGTCTTTTCATCCCTTGACCACTTGACCAATTTGATGCGCTCTGTTGCCTGACAACCAATCAGCGCAGCTCTTCAAGAGCGACGGTGAACTGTGGCGGCAAGAGCGCCATGGCAACACTGTCTGGAGAACCACCTGCAATTATTCCAAATCCATTCTCAAACATAATGCAACCTCTATCTATCGCCTCTTTCTCTCTATCTCATATGCACTCTATTCTTGTCATTACCCGTTTGTCATCATCCTCTCTTCCCCGCCTCCCCCCTCTCTCTCTCTCTTTCTCTCTTGCGTATGTTTGTCAAATGCCTCTGACGCTCTTCAGTAGACAGCCGCCTCATTTAAAGAGTGGCTCCTGATAGATGTGGGTCCATTAAGGAGGAGCGTCTTGATTTTAACCCGTAAAAAAAAAAAAAAACGTTTAGTTTGCTTCCTGTCACACATGACATATGGTAGTGATGGAAGTCCCCTACTCAAACCCAACCACAGCATCTCATATGGAAACACAAGCACGTTTGCAACAACGAAATGACCTGAACAACTCCACTGGTCCAATGAGCTTAATTAGAGGTACAGTATATTACTGCTTATAACTGCTAAGCATAAAGAGAGAATGAACACTGACATAATTATGTAAGCATACCTAATCATAAGTCAGTATACGGCTTAGATGGACAAAAGAAAACTGTGCAAATGAATAGAAATGCAAAGAATGCAAAATGTCAATCAACCACTTAGGAATACTAAAAGCATCTGTGTGTATTACTGTGAAGCTTTTCAATTGGCAGCAAAATACCCTCCCCCCCCACACACACACACACACTCATGCTGGGGACATCCCTTTTCTCTGGAGGTGAGTCACTACAGGCAGGAGACAGGAAACATTTGTTCTCACCTTTTTCAGGTAACGCACTCCGTAGGTAAAGATGTAAATGTAGAAAGCAAACTTCCACCTGCGGGGGACAGAGGAACCAGGTGAGATGTCTGGTGGGACCACAGTGTGAGAGTGTGTGTGTGTGTGTTTGTGTGTGTGTGTTAAATTACTGACAGAGAGAGAGAGTGAGAGAGAGAGAGAGACAGGGAGTAAAAATGTGCTGGCATCTAAGCTTTTATTATACGGCTCTTCACAATGCTAGTAGAACGCTCCATTGACTTGAATGGGATTTCCCAACGTTCTACGGTAAAATAAATTCATGTAATTACCGCTGCAAACATAATTACCGCTGTCAATAGCAACAGGTTTTGTGCTTTTGATACGTCTTTCATATCACTACGCAAGGACTGGAACTTCATTCAAATGTGAAAGCAGACGGTTGATCAGCTGTGTTCTAAAGAATGTTTGATTCAAGTTTA
>NW_027468689.1:17197205-17222205 GCF_046254945.1 Alosa pseudoharengus | reverse complement strand
TGTGAGTGTGAGTGTAAGTGTATGTGTAAGTATGTACATGTGTAACCTGTGTTGTGTTGAACATTTCTGAGTCTGTTTTCGGCAAGGTCAAAAGTCAATAGGTTAAGTTTATGCTGATTAGCCTCAGCTTGTCTTAGGGATTGGGGGCAGTTTGACAGGGTAGGGGCTGTTAATATGAAGATAGTAGTGGAGTAAGCCTTGTTTTTGTCTTGGGGGAGGTGGTAAGAGCTGTTAACATGGCGACTGTGGCGTAAACGTTGCTTTTTCTCTAGGATTAAGGTAAAGTTTGGATGGTAATGGGTGTTACCTTGGTGATGGCAGTGTAAACCTTGTCCAGAATGGCATTGGGCGGAGCCTTCTGCGCCTCCTTCACCTCAATCCTCAGGCCAGACACCAACGGCCTAACGATCAGCCTGAGACACACACACACACACACACACACACACGCACCATCATGAGCAGTGCTGGTCCTCACACCTAGCAAAAAATTCCTGCCTTCTCAGAAAGTTGTACAGACTATAAGGACTACTGAAACACACCTTTTAAAGGGGAATACACAGGCTTGTTATAGCCTGGACAAGCACAGAGTCAGGTATCAGCTGGTCCAGCAGCCCACTATCAGAAAGTTAGACTTCCTACCAACAAAGGCTCAACATTATGTAAACAATTATAACTTGTTGAGTTGAGTAGTAAGGTCTTTTCCACCCTATTGTCAGTTGGTGTGTTGCCTAAACACAGACAGCTCTGACTATTACTATTCCCCATTGCTCAGGTATTTGAATTCCTAGTCAAAGCAGTAAGGTGCTTGATATTGAGATATATCCGTCATTTACATACCACACCAGAAAATAGTTCCATATTGTTTTGCATTCAGATGTTAACAGAGCAATGTGTAAAACTATTCCATGTTCTCTCCAGGGGCTGATACTATTCCTTGATTATTATTGCACAAGAAAGGAGAAACTATAATCCATGCCCAGCAAATGTTTTTTTGTTGTTGTTGTCTTTCTATTGTCGCTTACACTGAGACTTTCAGCTGAGCTGTGTCAACATTTCACATTAGGAAATAAGCTTTCCCTTGTGTAAAGTTATACATTTTGCAGGTGCAGTGAGACAGTTAAGATGAATACATATTTTGAGGTCACTATATGATTCATATGTGTAGAGACAATTATCAAACCCTATCACTACGTGTCACACAATCTAGGTCAGTACAAGACAGTACAAGGTCACACCACGAGGACCAAGAAAAGGCAGTAAGCTATCTGAGGGAATAGCACAGTTCAGTTCACTTGTCAGACAGCTCCTCTCCTCGCATGCTTACTGGCTTACACGGGCTGTCCCGCACTAGAGACAACGCAAATTATGTTGTTCCTGCTGGCTTTTGTCTAGTCCAAACATAACCACCTCCCACGATTGATCCCAAAGCAAAGCATCTCCGGTTAACAGGACAGGTGCGTCCCCGCTGTCTCTCACCCATGCCCCCTTTTTGCAGTCCGCATGACAGCGAACCAAACCAACAAAGCTAGTAGGCTATGGATGATATGGTCGGAGATGTAGCCGACGCAACGGCATTCCTGTAGCCAAGAAAGTGGCCCAGTCATGTAGACTCGTGTGGGCTATATTGGGCTTTAGAAAGTCGAGCGATCTCCAATTACCTCTCGAACAGAAGCCGGACCATGATGATGCAGAAAGCAAGAGGGCCAGCCAGATACAAATCCTCCGACTGGGGGTATACAGCCTCGTCTGTGTTCTTCAGATCAGCCCAAGTTACATTGTGAGGCAGCCAGAATCTCTCATTCCAGAACCACGCAAGGAAGCTGGTCATTGTGTTGCCAAGCGAACTGGCTTATAGCCTATTTCAGTCTGTCCTCGAAATGTCGTTGATGCCAGCTGTGTTGGCGAGATGTCTTTTCAATGTCCTTCTCCCGAGAGATGCGCCGGCTGGTCGCCTATGATATGGACACACACTTGCCTCCTCTCCTCAACAAAGATGTGGACAGTGGTAGACGATGTGAACTCCTCCTCGGCGAGTGATTGGTGCTCACAAATCTGCCTCGCTCTATGTGTCTGTCTGTGTCTCGGTTGCTCTGTATTGTTGCACCTTATTATAGAAGCGAAAATATTACATTTAAATAGGGTTGATTTCAACTATCCTTATGTTTTTTCCATAACAATGGGAATAGGTTTATAGGTTATTTATATTTGTATTTAGAAAAATCTTCAACGCTGAATGGACATACAGCATCGCTCAATTGTTCCCGGACAACGTGTGTAAACCAAGGTAAATAAAGAACACTCAAGCGACACCCCGCGGCCGTGAAAACAAAATACATCAAATATTTTATTTCTCTGCGCCTATAAATTTAAAGGCACAATGGCCGTATAGATTTTGCTGTCAAAGATTAAAAAAAAAAAAATCGATCCACATGAAAGGGCAAGAAGGTCGTCACAAATTGTTACAGCT
The DNA here is from genome assembly GCF_046254945.1 of Alosa pseudoharengus. NCBI lineage: Eukaryota > Metazoa > Chordata > Actinopteri > Clupeiformes > Clupeidae > Alosa > Alosa pseudoharengus. The sequence goes on along the minus strand of NW_027468689.1, from coordinate 17,219,738 downwards.
CTACTGAATTGTTTCTCCATTAAAGGCTAATCAGCTACAATTCAGAATAAAATATTGTTGCTTTTGGTGTCATAGGCTTTCTGGACACCACAAGACTTGGTTGAACACTTTATAGCCAACAATATTGATGTAGGATAACAGGCTAATGTAAATACAATTGTTGCCTATTTGTACATATTTTATATGGAATAAAAAAAAAATAATATTTTGGAAATGTATCTTAATTTAAAAATGAGGGAAAATCCAACCTTTAAGGACACCAATTTTCTTTGTGAATTAAAATAGCCCGACATCATCACATACCCTTCACCATACCTAGAGATTGGTAGGGAAAGTACCCCATGCCAATCGTAAGATATGGTGAAGGGTATGTGATGATGTAGAGCTCTTTTAATTCCAAAGGCCAAGGGAACTTTATTAGGATGCATAGTATCCTGGATCCATGGAATAACTGGCCTTTAAATAATATAAATAATACAAATCTGCCTGCCTCTATGGGAATTTAACATAGGGGTATGTATACGTACTGTATGGTCCCTGTATTTTAAGGAAGAACACTTATTTATTTACGAGAAATTATTCAATTCAATTTCCAAAAGATGATTCTTTAAATCCTCTTTTTAGTCAACTTTAGCATGTGTATTGGGTATGTAAACTTATGAGCACAACTGTAAAACAGAAAATAAATAGAATCCAAACATACTGGTCGGATCATTTGTGTCCCACAAGTACCTAAAAGCGGAGTTACTGTTATACTGTAACTAAACTGTATACGAAACCTAGACTTGAAGTGATATCCAAGGGAATGATTCACTCAGTGTTGTCCTTGACTGTGCTGGACGTTTTTCTTTTCAGACTACATGCTGTGTGGGCCCACACATGATGTGAGTGAGGAGGAAGACCTTTCAGGCTCAAAAGAACTTTTCTGAAAGAGGACTACAATCAAGCCCTCCCCCCCCCCCCCCCCACACACACACACACCAAAAAACAAAAAAAAACAAATAAAAAACGTGTTTTGCACTGAAACATTTTCTGTATGTCTGTAAATGCATATGAATACATGGATCAAATACAGGAAATGCATGTTCGTATACAGGGATGTAGTGCAGGCTAAACGCGAGTAAACACAGTTTATCCACCTCTGACATTTCAGAAATAGAGTTTATCCACCTCTAGAGTTTATCCACCTCTCAAAAGAGTTTATTCACCAATTGTAACTTTTAACATTAAAAAAGCACACTGTATTATCCACATTCACAATATGTACACTCATCAACACCCTAGGAACCATTGAATACCACTGGTATTGTTATAAACATTGGACAGTAACTTTCACCATTATCAAACATGTTCTGAATGCCTTTTTTAAAAATCCAATACCGCATGGTGCAGTCCACCTCACCGTGATCACAGAATTCATAGTTTACCCACCTTTTATTTTACCACTACATCCCTGTTCGTATGCATGTATGAACACATCAATGCATGTATGTGCAATGCATGCTGTATGCAATCCATCACATGTGTATGTATGTATGTATGTATGTATGTTTGTATGTATGTACTGTATGCAGGGATGGGCACAAATACATCAAAATGTATTTCCAAATAATATACCAAATACCCACCTTAAAAATGTATCAAAATAAGCTACAAAATACAGCAGCAAAAAAATGTATCAAAATAAAATACTGTATTTTTGTATTTTCAAAATACTACAGAATACTTCTTTCTAAAAGTATTTTTCGTCTATCCCGTCACTTGTACATTACCTGGAAAAACATCTGAAAGCAAGAGACTCCTTCCATAATCAGTCAACAGATTAGATATGCTGACCCCTCATGTTAGACATCCCAATATAAACCTCTGCCAGGGTCGGTGCCAGAGAGCAACGGGTGGGGGGGGTGGCATGAGCACTGACAGGGGGCCACCTCACCTCACTTTTATTAGTTATTTTGCCATATAATAAAGAGCATCCTTCGAGCCTTTTGGATAACTGAAACAATATGATCATAGGGGAAAATAGCGCATAGAACATAGCGGTCATAGCCTATAGTGTTTAATAGACTAGCACACAGCGTTTAATAGAATAGTTGCATAGGCTACAATACAAGTAAATAGGCTATAACAGACTCACAACTAGCAGGCCTATAGGCTACAGCTGAGTGCAAAATCTCATTATCACTGTGTCTTTCCATTCATTTTGAAATGTTCTTGTAAGATCCTGCTCAAAAGCAAATTGCATACAGTAGGGCCTTGAACATTGAACGTAGGCTGAACGTAGGCTGTAGCCCAACAAGGATAGCATGGAACCATTGTTTTTCGTTTGTTTTGATCCATCCCCCCCCGTTCCCCCCCCCCCCCCCCCCGCTGGACTGGACCCCCGAAAGGAGGGTAGAGCGAACACAGTTTTCTGTGAATATCTCGAGAATTGTAGGGCCTAGGAGGACCACCTTTTTTTGTATGTTGGTCTTAAGGGACCATGTCAACCCATCTCATAACCACTCATTTCATGTATAGCGCCACCTGGTTAAAAATTAAAAAGCAAAAATTAGGTGTTGTAATCACAATATCTCTGGCTCAAAACTACACAAAATTGAAAGTGTAGGATCATTATGACACCCTCTGAATGCATGCCAAGTTTTGTGGTCTTTCGTTCATGGGGGGCCATACAATAAATGAATTTATGTGTACATTTAGTGACTGTACACCAACAGAGTTTTCTATGAATATCTTGAGAACCGTAGGGCCTAGGATGACCATTTTTTTGCATATGTTTGCCTCCAGGGGCCATATTAACCCATTCCATATGCACACATGTGCATAAACAGATACACACGCACACACATACATTCACAGTTATCATACGTATGACACATACACACACAGTAGACATATGTACTAGGGATATCCGATATGCCGATATTGTCCAACTCTCAAATTTCGATTCCGATATCAGCCGATACCGATGTCGATATGTGGGTTATTTTTCCTCAAAACTAATTTAGGTAACATCACATATCTCCTGTTGTGGAATTAACACAACATGCTTAATGTTATTGTGATGCCCCACTGGATGCATTCTTGAATGCAACAAGGCTTTCCAAATGTTAACATTGTCTGTGCAAAATAAGAAAAATACTTCAACTTAATTTAGGGAAAAAGTGCCATGTTTATTTTTTATTTTTTAATTGTCTCAAACAACAGTTTGGATTACACTCTCCCTGAGATAATCTTGACAATGCCCACAACAAATAGGGCAAATTTGACTTCTTCACAAATGATAAAACATTGTACCTGAACAACTATGTGCAACATAGCAGAATGTAAAGCCAACTAAAATAACAGGCATAGTGTATGACAGGCTACCCTTTTTCTGTGTTAAATGAGCCTGCATTTGTAGGATGCTTCATGAACTGTTTCTTTAACTAAAACTCAATCACCTTAATTGAATGAATGCACAAATATGAGTCAAGTACAATGTGGCAAGCAACTATACTGCACAATTTTGAAAACATTTGTTTGAGCTACAAAAAATACTTCAGGCTTGAGGTGAAGTACATAACGGGCCATACCCACAATCAGGCTTGGAATTTCACCATTTTAGGGGCAAGGCCACTTGGCCTTCAGTTGGGCATATTTGGTGGGGGGCACAAAGGCCACATGTCAGGGCACCAAGGCCAAAGTTAACTATACAGTAGTAGGCTATAAAAATGATCAAAGTTGTATTCACTGCAGTAGACCTGCATCACTGTATACAAAAACATAAAACATGACATATTACATATAACTGTAAATCATCTGATCATCTAATATTTTCAGATATCTAGGCTATATTTAACATTTTTTTTATATTTGGCCTGTTATGAAATCATGTATTGAACAATTTAAGCACAGCTCAGCTTTAAGAAACTCAAATAGCCTAGATGCATGCTTAGCATTTTGTGATCATTAAGGCTACTTTCACAAACTCTTACAGTCAGCTGTCCTCTGATTTACCGATATCTAGGCGACATTTGTAATATTTGTTTTGTATTTGGCCCGTTATGAAATAATGTGGAACCATTTAAACACAGTGTAAAACTTAAATCCCAAGTTTGGAGACATCAATGTATGTTGAAATGTACTGCAAATTCAAAACGGGATTAGTCTGGAACGGCTAACTGTACAGGGGACTGATTTACACCTTTCTGTTCGGTAAGGTCTGCTGTTTATTCTGATATATGGTTTGTCATATGTTAAACAAAGGGATCTGAAGTACTCCACCGAGATGAATGGGTAGGGAGATGGACGCAAAACCTTCAGTAGAATATATGATTGAATGATATTATTTACTTTTCTCGCGAACCGTTCACCACAGCAATTAGCTGCTAACATCGTTTAAAAGCTGAGAAAAAGCTCTTTCATGTGATACTTGTGATGTCTGTGTGATGAGTAGGCTACTTCGCGAGTAGTTCAACTGAGAAGCATGGGTTAATTTGGACGCACTTTCTTGCGCTGTCACTTTCTCCACTGCGTAATTTGGCCATAGGCTAAATATATATCGCTATTAGTAGGACGCAAAGCAGAATATTTAAAGAAGGGGGCACCAAGGCCACCGTGGCCTGTAAACCTCTGATTTTCAAAGGGGCGTCACGGCCAACTCAAGGGGCTACGACGGCCATGGCCAATTCCAAACCACAGACATAATGTTGAAACAGAGCGAGCAAGTTTGTTACTGCAGCCATCCATGCTTGTTTGTATGCTTCAAGACGCAGCTTGATGAGGTCATCATCTGTGCGCCGGTAAACGCTTCAGGAGCGCATAGGCACTATTTGGGTGTAACGCAAGCATTATTTTATCGGTTTTAAGGCAAAAAAAATCCGATAACGATATTAACAGATATTACATTTTTATGCTAATATCGGGCCGATAATATCGGTGGGCCGATATTATCGGACATCTCTAATATGTACGCATGCATGCACATGCACATGCACACACACAAGCACACGCACACACACACACACACACACACACACACACACATGCACACAATTCAAGAATTTCTCAGAATTATGAACAAGCAAGATGGGGGTGGGGTTGTATAAGATGTATTTACATGTGAAATCTATGAACTAATCATGTTTTGGTACTTTTTGTCTAGCATATACCAGTGAGTGTGCATAATGCAATTCAGTGAGACATTTAGAATCATATATGCCTTTCACTTTTTGTTTATAGCCAGCAGCCAGACCAAAACAAAGTCAATTTATGTCACTTCCTTTTCCCACTTCCAAGATTAGGCTACAGCACAGGTCATTCGTAAATGTCTAAAATGACTGAGTGATTTCGCATTTTCATTGGATAGGAGGATTGATATGTTTTTATTGTGCTTGTACTAATTCTGTACAGTGTTATGTAATGTAATGATTCTTTATTGATCCCCCTAACCCTCTGCTGCTGCATGTTAGCATGCATGGGCCAAACTCTTGCAAACAATCTCTCAGGCATGCCTGTCTAATTTGGTCTCTGGGGGAATTTTTGGGGAATTTATCAAATGTCATCTATATGGCATCAGGATGATTACCTGTCAAGAACTGTGAGAATAGCAAACATACTTGTAAGAGCTAGTAAGTGACATCCTAAAGCCAATGAAAACAAAGAAAATGGATAGCTACAGGAGTTTTCTTACAGTGTCCCACTAGTTACAATTCTCCACTTGATATCAAAGTGTTTGGTACCAATATGTTAGCTATGGAATTGTTTTTGTTTGTTTTGATTTTGTTTATTGTCTGCAATTGTTTATTGTCTTTTCTTTTGGTGATTTTGACCTTTAATTTCACTGTGCTTTCTTTACTTTGACATCACTATAGCAACCGTTACAGTTACTTACAGCAGTAGGTGTAACGAATGAACCTCAGACTCAAATGCAGCGAGCAAGTTTATTTAATAAAGTTCAGGCAACAGGTCACAAGTCCGATAAACAATCCGATAAACAATCCAAGGGAGAATCCAAAAGAGTAATCCAAAAGAGTAATCCAAAAGAGTAATCCAAAAGAGTAATCCAAGGGAGAATCCAAAAGAGTAATCCAAAAGAGTAATCCAAAAGAGTAATCCAAGGGAGAATCCAAAAGAGTAATCCAAAAGAGTAATCCAAAAGAGTAATCCAAGGTCAGGCAAACAGGTCAAAACTAGAGTTCAGAATTAACCAGTATACAGGCTTAGTAGAGTCACAAACAACAATACCTCACGTTGGTGTGAGGTGCTTCAACTGAATATAAAGGGTGACGTTAATTAGTGATTATTCCCAGGTGTAGCTAAAACTCCGGGGAAGCTGTGCAGGGCTGAAGTGGGCGTGTCTGTTCAGAACGTGCAGGCTGCACAGTCTCAGGTTTTACAGTAGGCTACACAGCTCTCAGGAAATTTGACCCTGACCTTAACATAACATAACATTACATTAGGATTACATAGGACTACATACCTAATTCAGTGTTTACATTTGTTACATTTGTTACACTGTTTACAACAGTGTTTACACTTGTTTTTTTTTTTCAATTAACTTTTAACTTGACTTTACTGTAAATGTTTCACTAGTTGCAATGGCTGGTGGATAGTTATAACTGCTTTGGATTTGCCAAGGATGCAAATTCACATATTATTGGGGCTCATTTCGATCATTATGAGAGGAAAAGTGTACCTTGCACTGTGTGTGCCTGCAGGATCCCCTGCTGTGTAGAGAGGGTGTAAGCCCAAATGACACACAGAAAGGATTAATTGGCCTAAGTGTCAAGCAGCGTCCTCCATGTTTGCCCATAAAGCAGGGAAACGGCTAAGAAACGGTTATGAGTCATTTGGACTGTCTTTGACTGTGAGTATGTGACAAGAATCTTTGAAATGGAGATTTCTGCTTCAAAGCCTCATCTTTGCCAGTGCTCCTTCCCATCCTAAAGTCTTTGTTGAAGTTCTGACGCAGGTTTTGTGGCAGGGCTACAGCAAATATCTCCCTGCGCTTTCATGTGCCGAGCACAGACTGACATTGGAGAATGAAAGGAGGAATCCAGCTCAAAGGTGCCGCAGAAATGTAAAGAGTAAGGAACGATTCAAAAGATGTTTTTTTATTTATAAAGAAAGTGACGTCCTTGATGACAGATAACTCTGGTAGGGTAGGGATCGTGTTTAGGTCTGATGTAAATCTGTCCCTGAGGTGGCTTGGATTTGGCCTCAAATTAATTTGATGTGAATTCGACCCTTTCTTGGCTCTAATCTGAAGTGGACAATTCAGCATGTGATGTAACTGTACGAGGTAGGTTGCCATGGCGAATGTTTGACCATGTCTTTAACGAGACTGGGTAACCTTGAGAGAGACCTTAAAAGCACAAGTGCTCACTCCAAACGGATGGCAATGAGAGATATAACCAACAGAAGATGACTGATTATTCGTAACCTGAATTCATTCAGCCCTCAAGTGGAAGGATTTTAAAGTATTTGGATTGTTTAAATGACAGAGGGATGGCCTCTAGCAAATACAATATAACAGGATGAAACAGCATTGATTTCTAGCTAAGGTCAAAAGAAACAAGAGAAAAGTGATTGTGCGGTGTACCAATATGAAGTAGGAAAGCATAGACAATAAAGAAGTCACTTTAGATTTTGGCATTGACATTCTCTATCAATTCTCTTCTCTCTGTGTGTGTGTCTCTCTCTCTCTCTCTCTTACACACACACACAGACACACACACATAGTCAACTAAACACATGCCACTACCCACACACTCACCCTCACCTGCTCATACATTTACCCTCACAGTGCTCCACACACACTTTCACCCACACATGCACACACACACACACACACTCAACTATACATATACCGCCACCCACACACACTCACCCTCATCTGTTCATACACTCACCCTCACACACCCCCCGTCACCCCCCCGCTCACCCCTCCCCCCACACACACACACCCCCCACACACACATACACTTTCAATGACACTGACCTTTGAGGACGGGAGATTTAATTACAGGGGGAGCTGGCTGGGCAGTGGGCCTGACCATCTCTCATTAGTATTCTCTGGGAGAGAGGCAATCTGAACCCTCTCCTCTACTCTACTCTCCTCCTCTCTCAAAGATCTCTGGCCAGGCACAGGAGAGGACACACACACACACACACACACACACACACACACACACACATACACACACACACACACACACACACACACACACACACACACACACACACACACACACACACACATACACACACACACACACACACACACACACACACACACACACACTCCACGCTTCTTGGCATGTGGCCCTGTTCCACACACACTGCCTGCTCTATTGATTTATGGGTCTCCACTCACAGACACCGCACCCCAGTGTCACCCAGTCCCTTTTGATGCGGTGCAGAGAAATGAGTGATATACTTGCTTTCATGCACGTCACGTGTGTGTGTGTGTGTGTGTGTGTGTGTGTGTGTGTGTGTGTGTGTGTGTGTGTGTGTGAATGTCAGCCCACTGTCATCACTGTACACTGTAAGCTTCCTGAAGTCCTATTTTTTGCATTGTCATTCCTCCTATCGACCGGTAGAGGGCACAGTTGTCCTCTGATGAAGCACCTGCTTGGCGTGACGCTGATTAAATCTCACGCTGCCTTGAGTGGCTGCCATCGGGAGCTGGATGTGAGCCGCCCTGGCACGGCGCGTGTGACAGAGAAGAAGGGGATATGGAAACGCGGTGCGCGATACGCCAAGGGTAAGGGGATTGGCTGCGTGGATTGATTGCATTTGTGATGAGCAGATTTGGAGCATAGCACACACACACACACACACACACACACACACACACACACACATGCACACACACACACGCACACACACACACGCACACACATACACACACACACACACAGACACACACACACACACACACACACACACACAGACACACACACACACACACACACACACACACACACACACACACACACACACACACACACACACACACAGACACACACACACACACACACACACAAATAGATAGACGGACGCACACAAATAGTGACAGTAACCGACAGCGGCTAGACAGCGAAGCTCACAAGCAATTGGTTCCCAAATGTCAGACCGTAATATCATAACACTTTAATTATATAATCAGTAACTTCATAACCATCAGTGGGATTTGGATGCAGCCTACCATATGCGCCACATCGATTCGCTCACACTTTGCAAGATGCGCAGTAGGCTATTTCTCTGAAGCCACTGCACCACTACCGACAGAAAACTGACGGAAAGGTATGCATTTCCTTTTAGATCGGACATCAGCACGCTATAGGAAAGGAGCAGATCAATTTTTGATCGATTAAGGTTCGTCTGCCTCTGGACAATATCTACCACCTCCCCCTTCACTCATCGCCGCTATCCAGTGTCTGTCCATTGACCAGGGGTGGTAGGTAATCAGGAGCCGCAGGTGGCTCGGCCGGGCAATCGCTGTGATCTAAAAGAGCAGCCCCATTGATGTGATAAGACTCCTGCTGGGTGGGTCGAAATCATTTGGAAGTCCTCCAGGGCAGGATGTTAGATGTCCGTCCGGTTCTACTAACAGACGTGATGAAAGAGTTTGACTTATCCAACGACATATATACTTTTGTAGAAATAGTTCAGTTCAAAGAAATCCGAGTCTGAATGAAATGAGATGATATGTGGATAGACAAATATGTGGATCGTTCTTTAGACCAAGGACTTACTAGCCTGGGCTACTGGTTACATCCATGATCAATCAAATTAAAATTATTTCTCTCTCCCTCTGTCTTTTACACGCACACACAATCGAGCCATTCACCTCGCTTAATCCAAGGGGCGGGCAGAGAATTGTCTTTCAAACTGCCTAGGCATGCAAAAGGCCAGCGCTACGACCATATCCGTATCCGGTCGGCAAAACGGCAAATACATCCTTCTTCGTAAGGAATAACTTAAGTGCATTGTGTTGCTCAACTTTCAAAGAAAAGCACAAGTCCAACTCCTCCAAAGTTGACGCCAACGCCGATTCAAACAACCGCTCTTCGTTCGCCATACCCACCTTCCTTGTTGTTCACCGTCGCAGGACTGTTGTTATCCTGTTAAGCCCGCCTTAAGACTCTCTAACAAAATAGAGCGCTGTGATTGGATAACATCCACGGTGTTAGCCAATAGAAATCCCTATGGTTTGCTACTAGACGTACAGGCTGAGCAAATTAATTTGCCGCCGCTAGGGTGTGTCTAGATTTCTAGGCTAACACACACACACACACACACACACACACACACACACACACAGACACACACACAGACATACACACTCACACACACTCGCGCGCGCATTTTGCGTCCCCAGGGTTAACATAGGCCTACTGTATGTTCGCAAATAGAGGGCAACAGACCGGTCCGGTTCCAGGAAAATGTCGATCAAGAAAGTGCAAAACGCAACAGACAAAAGAGCAAAAGATGGAGGTTGAGGGGGGGGGGGTGTTTTAAAAGCCAAGAAAGAGTGAGAAAGAGAGAGAAAGGGGATTAGAGAACAGAGGGAATAGAGAAACGAATACAAAGAGATCCCAAAAGAGGGGAGAGGCGTCGGAGGTGGAGGGAAAAAAGAATATCAAGCTCGCAGGGGATACGCGCGGCGCTTAATTTCATTACATGACAGAGTGACTTCAGACACAAGCACGGAGCCCGCTTCACTGCGCCTGTCCATAGAGAGTGACATCTTAAGCGCCTTGAATAAGCCTAGCTGCTAAGGGAAACCGAACTGGTTTGCCAGTTGCATATGGCTGACTGCCAAGAGCAGACCAAATTTGCGGTTGCATTTGTATGTAATTGTGGCACTGACATTGTTTGCTTGTCTGTTAGAGAAGTCAGGGCAAAAGCACGGATGTCCACTCGCGGACTCTGTGCCTTTTGTGGAAATATAACAGTGTATGGGAATGGAGATCTGGCCTCGAAAGCCCTAGCACAAGTCCAGGTAATTTCCACTTGGCCTCAAAATTAGGCTGAAATAGCCTTCATACCGAACGAGAAATGTGAATTCATTTGGAATGGTTAGCCTACGGCTTGATTTTTATGTGAGAACACAGATACATAATTCTCGTTAGTCAGTTTTTTTTTATTACTCCATAATATACACAATGAACCGGCCCGACGCATTTTCCCTCCAACAAATCAATTTGATTGTTTTTCCCGGTGTCTCCGCTTGTGACACCATCGTGGATATTATGCAGAAGTTGGCAGGCTTTGTCGACCCTTGGTTGCCCTGTGCAGGTGAGACGCATTGGGCGCTGTCCATGGTGCTGATTCAGGTCCAGCTCAAGCGTCCGGCAATATAGTGTCAGCGGTTGGACTGTTATGTGGGCTTTTTGTCGACGCTCAGTCCTGCGAGAGTACCTCCCGCCAAGCTAACAACAAGCAGACCTGTTGTTGAGCATACTATTAAACATTCTGGGGAAAAATATCAAGCAATTTCATAACAATCCCCAATCCCACACATCATTAAATGTGAAGGATTATAGGAATTAGGATCTGTATTTTACGTGCAACACCTGTCCTCTGTGACAGAAGACTGAACAAAATGAAAATAATGTTAATTTGTAAGGGTCTTGAGACTTATTTGCATCTGCCCTGGCAACCCTGCCAAGAAGTTTCAAACTGTCAGTTCGGTCCAGATTTTAAACATGTACATTTTTAGCTTGCACTTTTGTGAAATAGTTTGTAACTGTTTACTGTAACTATGATGATTAACTGAATACATTCACTGAGAAAAGACTATCTCAAAAAGTCTCTCAATGCAGTGAATTTGAAAGATAGAATAGATGTACACATGGTAAGTGAAGAAGTAGTGAATGTGTTTGGTACCGGCTGATCTTTAAATGACCTTATTGGTGTGAGCTGCATGGTGTAGTGTGTTGAGGAGGTTGTGTGGATTTTTCTATTAGGATGAGTATGTGTTTAAAAAGCGTTGCCCTCATGTTGTATCTCATTTTAAGCATGTGTGAATGTGTATGTGTGGTGTGTCTGGACAAATAGATAGATAGAGAGAGGGAGGGGGGGGGGAGGGGAGAGAGAGAACGAGAGAGAAAGAGCTGTGATGTGTGGGCGTGTGCTCTACATTTGTTTTTGTTAGTGACAGCAAAGATTTCTAAGGCCTTTGATTGCAGCTGTTTCAAAGTAAGAGATGGGCACCTTAAAGCAGAGGAAAATGTACATTCCCTCATTGGAATTATTTCATTAATAGACTATGTGCCACTTTGCCTTCCATTCAAACCCTGCAGGAATAGACTATGAGTCCCCAGGAGCCTCCACTGATCCACAGGACTGCAGACTGTTAAAGGGGACATTGGTTACCCTTAAAATATGTATGTGTGAGTGTACTTAGGAGTCAACCTCTCACTGGTAAGTCACAGTAACTCAAAGTGTCAGGGACAAGAAATAATTAACCACCTTTGACTTCTACAGTGTAGCTAAGAGAGCTCTAAGCTAGAACAGAGAAAAACTCAGCTTTGATTATTCCTTGTGTGTCTCTTCCTTTCCCAGGGAAGCCTATTGCAGAGCTATTAGGATCTTCGTTTTTGAAAAGGATTTCTTTAACTGCTCCTGAGAGAGACATTCACATCCAAACACATCGATGAGGGAGTGCACTTTTAAACAGATAATGCCTTGTTTGCGAGCACTTAGATAATGCCATTTTCATGCAGTGGAACAAAATGATTATTCTTGCTTGAAAAGTCAGAAAAAGTAAAACAAGTTTGAAACTTGTTGGCAATAGATAAACAAAGCATATTTATCAGTCTAGCACATCTGATGTTGTTTATTGTAGCAAATAAAAACAATTTGATATAGAGAGCTTGAAAATATACTTGGATGAGTTGTTACTGAATGTAGGTGTTAAGGATTATTAAGTAATTCATTTAAAGGGACACCAGGCAACGTTTTCGTGTTAATTAATCATTTTTGTAAGTCGGTATATGGTTAAATGACTCATACAGGGCGAATGAAGACTCTCTCGCCCGCCCCTACTACCTGTAGGAAGAATATCCCGCTTGCAAGTTCGGTGTATCCGACCCGCCGACCTTCAGTCTCACAAAGTCTCAGACATCGCGAGAAGCAGGATCAGTTTACATCCTGCATCCCCAGCACAGAGGCAGGTTAACGAAATGCTAGCGGAAGAAGCAGAGAAAACCCTTGACGGAAGATGCAAAGAAAAGGAAAAGAGCTTCAGACCGAGCGAGGGCTCGCACACGTATCGACACGTACAGACGCTAGGGGAAGTTTCATAGAGAAAAAGCATCAGGCTTGCCTGGTGTCCCTAAAGTGAAGCAAAACAGTATACTGTCAGTCACCATTAAAAATGAAAATAAAAATTTCTTCCACAGTTCTCTCTCTCTCTCTCTCTTTCTCTCACACACACACACGATCCTGTCACATTCAGGTGTCATCAGTATTTTCATTTTCTGCAGTCATGACAAAATGATACAACTACCATCCATCTGAGAGAAATGGACACAGCTGGTGGTGGTGGTGGTGTGTGTGTGTGTGTGTGTGTGTGTGTGTGTTTGTGTGTGTGTATGTGTGTCAGGGAGAGTGTGTGATAATATATGAAGGTCACTGGAAGTCAAGGTATTGATCTTGTGACAGCGGGAAGATTTCAAAGGTAGCTCTGCTGGAAAGCTGCACACACACACACACACACACACACACACACACACACACACGCACACACACACACACACACACACACACACACACACACACACACACATTCACACAGATGTGCATAAAAATGTGTAAAACCCATGCAAAGGTCTCCAGGGAAACGATTCAATGTGTGCTTGAGAGCACTCCTGTTTGCTTTACGCTCTGGTTGCCGTGGTCTACCTCATATTTATCAAAGACTACCTCCAGAGGGTCTCTACTGGACAAAAGAGGCCCATTTGGAAGTCAGATAACCTCTGGAATTTGCGGATCAATGGTGCATAAAATCGAGAGTGAACATCGTCAGCCGTTAAGGCCAGAGAAACTCAGTGAGCATTCAGCAAGCCTTAGGAGAAAGCCTTCAGCAACAGCACAAATATTTAAAAGTGCTCCTTGCCACAGGGCTGTGTACTATCACCACATCACTACACAAACAACAACAGTGAGCATTACAATATTTAGAGGCCCTTTCCATCTCTCCCTCTCTCTACATCTCTCCCTCTACATCCCTCCTTCTTCATCTCTCTCTCCCTCTCTATCTTCCTCTCTCTTTCCCTCTATCGCTCTACATCGCCCCCTTTCCACCCCTCTTCCTCTGTCTTTTCCACAGACACACATTGTTAACGCATAATGAGCTATAATTAAAGTTAATTGTGTCCAGAAGGCATTCATTAGCCTGTCCTCACTCTCCTATGTTTGATGACCACATATGTCATACACCAGTTGCTGTCTGAAGTATTAGTCAGCATATCCACATGACAAGCACACACACACACTCACACCCACACACATACACAAACCCATAAACACACACACACACACACACACACACACACACCCACACACATATGCACACACACACACACACACACACACACACTCACACACACACACACACTCACACCCACACACAAACACATAAACACAGCTCCCACTTAACAGCACAAACAAGGCTGGTAGAACAGCCCAACGCACAATATGAAAGCTGTGGGGTGCATGTGTGTGTGTGTGTGTTGTCTGTATGTGTGTGGTGTGAGTGTGTGTGTTTGTGTTTGTGTTTGTGTTTGTGTGTTTGTGTGTGTGTGTTGGGGGGGACCCCATTCTGAAACACCTCTCTCTCTCTCTAAATCTCTCTCATTACAGTGTTGTCACCAAGCTCGTCTCCACTCTCCAGCTGCTCTCCATTAGCGTCTGACGGCGGTCCGAGAGCCTGGCTGCACCTCATCTGCAGGTGCGCGAGGGAGATTGGACTAATCTGGCTTTGCGAGGACAAACACTTCACTCTCCGGATGCGCAGCGGCGGCCACGACGGCACGTTGTCTTTGATTGCCGAGCGCTTAGCGAGAAAATAATGAGCATGTGATGAGCATCAGCGCCGGCGGCCGTCAGCTGAGAGTTCAGCAGTTGTAGGAACAGCTCAGACGACGAAGGAGGTGTTGTGTATGTGGACAATTTCGTTGTATTGGAAGCAAGAACTGCAAATCATCGGCTTGCCTCAGTGAAGGAGAGTGAAGTCATTAGACTAATCCTGGCCAGAGTGTGGGATTTGATTTGGTCACATACACACGCACACACACAGATAGTCAGACATACACAGACATATACATAGACATACGCACATGCAGGTGCTGGAACACAACAGCATTGAAAAAAAGTTATGTAATGTTATCTTTGCATCCACTTACATACCCATAAAAATTAGATCAGTCAGGCCTGTAAGTCATTCAGGGTTTGTTCTTTAGAGTTGGCAGGCTGCATTATCTGTCACTACCATGAAAGTACATTACACATCAGACATCAAAATGATACCCAGAGCGTGGAGGATGAATCTGGTGGAATCCTAATGCATTATCCAGGATGGATAAGGATGAAGGGGAAAGCTGGTTAACTCTTCCCCACTGTGAGCTTGTGCTATGAAGTGTTTGTGTTACTCAATATCTGTATCTCCATACCGATGGGTGTGGGTGAAGTCATCAATGTTCATCTCAACTGACTGAAGAAAATTTATTTTTATTAATCATGATAAGTAATTACTGATAAATAATGAATGACTGAGACAGATGCATCAAACAGATATGTCAAACCAGAAACCTAAAACTACTGCTGATTTGGAAGCCAAAGACTGAAAATATCTTGTCCTGTTCTAAAACATGTCAAGAAGATCCTTTAGAGATTTAATTAAACTTAATTAGATGGCCATGTACAACTGATGGGGCACATTTCCAGGGGCGTAGATTTGCGTGGGGACCGAAGGACGTGTCCACACCAATGTCAAATTACTGACTGAAATGTCCCCACCAATATTCAGGTTGAAATGTGGAAAAAAGCGCTCACATGCGCTGCACAAAGAGTTAAATCATTTCTCACTTCAGTGCTGTGGACAGGCCCGGGGTGGGTAATCGGGAGAATCGGGAGAATTCCCGGTGGGCCGCTTCACTTTTGGGCCGGTCGAGGAAAAAAATGTTGACATTTGTCACGTTAGTCTAACTTCTCTTAAAGTAGGCTACACATTCCGCATTCTGTGCATGGCACCGTTGCCTCTGCATGGGTTGTAGCCTACAGTGTGAGGGAGTTCTCCCCTCCCAAAAAGAGTTGGTTGGGTCCATATAGCCCGTCTTTTCCAAAAAAGTTTGATACGGATAGCCGGGCCGGCCCTACAGTAGTCATAAGCGTCAGGAAGGATGGATGGTAGAAAGAGGCCAGGAGGGACTGAAACGGCCAGGTAAATGCTGCTAAATGTGCCAAGCTTCTAGTTTAGGCCTACAGACAAAAGTGGCAACTGGTAAAGAGAGATAGCCTATAGGCAATGATTACTAGCAGTTATTGGGCTAATATTGGACGTTTGCAACGTTGTCAAGCTATTTGCAAGCAACATATTACATTTCTTAAAATATTAGCCTTTTGTATCCGATTAACAAAACTGAAGTTTGATCTGTGTAGGCCTATGCGGTAAAAATTGTAGCCTCTGAGCAGCAGATCAACCAGTCAACCACTGAAAATGATGAGCCCGAAATTAGTGATGAGGAGGCCATGACTACAGGGACAAGTAGAGAGGATAAATTAAAGTTACTGTATTTAATGTAAGAAAGAGCCAAATATGTATGCTACACGATGAACCTATATGCCTTGTTTGCTTAGAAGAGGGTGTAGTAAAGGAGTAGGCTAAATCACCAAACAACAATATAGCCTACCCATGCAAAAAACATGTAGCCTAAACATTAGTTCAATATGCGTCTTTGTGGAAGCGTGGGATAGGCTACATTTCAAAGGCTTTCTTTCTTTCTGTCTTTCTTTCTTTCTGTTTTTGTTAACTTGTGGAATAGTGGAATATTTTTTTTAACTTCTCAGTTGAAGTGAATTAATATAACCTTTACACATTTGTTGAACCATGGTAGGCTACTAATAAAAACTACAGGATAGTAAGAGCTGAAATGTTGCTTCATTTATCCAATTTCCACCACTATGGAAAACGTGGGCCGGTCTTGGGCCAGAAACTCCCGGGCTGAAAAGTGGCCCCACTCCGGCCCTGGCTGTGGATCATCTCGTACAGATATTGTAATGTGCAGTAGCCTAAGGGTAAATCGCGCTGATTTGAAGTTACCTATAATAACTACAGTGAGCCGCAATCTCCTGCGCAGCATGGCGCTCTACAAAGCATATGAAGTGCGTCCAAATTCACCCATTCTTCTCTGTTGAACTCCTCGAGAAGTAGGCTACTCATCATGTGTCACATGAAAAAGCCTTTTCTCAGCTTTTAAACGGTGCTAGCTAGTCACTATTTGCTGTGATAAACAGTTCGCGAGAAAAATAACTTCAAGAGATTTAATAATTAGCCTATTCTCTGCGCCATCCCCACATCCATTCGTCTCGGTGGAATATCGTAGGCCTACACACTCTTCACGCAACACATGACAAACCATAGGCCTATATCAGAATAAACAGCAGACCTTACCGAACACAAGGGTGTAATGCATTCCCGTGTATAGTACTGTAGCTGTTCCAGAGTAAACCGGTTTTTAAATAAATTGTAGCAAAATTCAACATGGTCTTTCGGCTTTAAGCATTTCTTAAAACTGAGCTGTGCTTACATCGCCTAGATATCTGTAATTATTAGAATCAGAGAATATACAGGCAGCTCACAGTTAAGAGTTTGTCAATGTAGCCTTAATGTTTTCTTTTCACAAAATGCTAAGCATGCATGTATTTAAGTTTCTTAAAACTGAGCTGTGCTTAAATGGGTCAATGCATGATTTCATAACAGACCAAATAGAAAAAAAATGTTAAATGTTAAATATAGCCTACATACAGGGTTGGGTAGTAACGGATTACATGTAATCTGGATTACGTAATCGGATTACAAAAATCAAGTAACTATAATCAGCCCAGATTACAATAAAAAAAATGTGTAATCAGATAACAGTTACATTGTTGGGGATTTCCTGATTACATTTTATCATGCAAACAATGCAACTTTTTTTATGATAGCCTAGCTATCTTTTAACTTACTGACTTATTTACTATTGGGGCAGGTCTCTCGGCACACTGCCTGATCTTTTCCTCCTAATTTTAACGTAGTCTCTTGTTTTAGTGTTACCGTTTACTTTGAGAAAGTCACCAGGTCCCCCTGGTTGGAAAACATCCCAAAGGAATAATTTTCTCACCCCCACAATTGAAATGGACATGGTGTCATTTAATCTCAGGCCATGTCCCTGGGTCAAAAAAATCCAGCGAAAGCTAAATTCATTGTCCAGGTGTGCCCTTATAAAGGTTAGGCTGAGTTGTGCATGTTTGGAGAACAGTGATCCATGATCACATCCATGAAGTGATCAATTTTGGGGTGGGGTGAAAATTTCAACCACCAAAACACCACTCCAAAGTGGAGAATAGCTATAGAAATGTATTAGTTTTGGGTGTTTTTCAGACAATGGGACCTGGTGACCTTAAAGTAAAAGGTATCACTAAAACAAGGGGCTATATTAAGATTTTTGGAGGAAAAGATCAGTTAATTCACACAGGAATGCTTTACTCAGAGCAAAGCGATTTCTTAGATGTAATGAAATAATAAAGAGTAAAATAGAATGAGAATTCTTTCATCAATTCAGTGGTGGTGTCTTTTACTTAAGGTACATATTTATTGAAGTAATCTAAAAGTAATCCTAAAGTAATCAGATTACGTTACATGTTTTTGGTAATCCAACTGATTACGTAACTGATTACAAAAATTGCCATGTAATTTGTAGTCAGTAATGGATTACATTTCAAAGTAATCTGACCCAACCCTGCCTACATATCTGTACATATTAAAATCTGATTATGTAGGCTACACAGTATAGTTAGATCAAGTTGGACAGTAGCACATTTTAATCATGGATAGTAGTTAGACAATACACATTTTAATCATTTTTTGCACATTTTAATCATTTTATATATCTATAGTGGCTGGTGAAAGAGTTGAGGGGGGGGGGGTGTTAGTGGGTAGTGTCCCCACCAAAGCTCAGACCAAACCTACGCCCTTGCACATTTCACTCATAAATGGACAAAGTGTAGACATCTGATAGAGACATAAATAGAGACAATAAATTAAAAGATTGCTTTTAAATTAGTCCTTAAAAAACGCTATCAGTTAGTCAACACTGGGTAGAAAGAACAGATATGTGCTCTGTCTTGTGAAAGTAGGCTCCACTAAAGTTCAGGCTGATTGCTGATAACAGAAAAACCTCTGTCTCGCTCAGAACAGATCTCCTCCTCCTTTTCTCTTTCCCCAACCCTCTCTTTGTCTCTCCATCACGCCTCATTCCAGACTGATATCCTCGGGGCGAGTGGCTAGACACCAAGCTGACAGCAGAGTTTATAAGAGTCGCTGACGTATACTCAAAAAAAAAAACAACAACAAAGAAGTGATCTGAAAGCGTCTCGTTATCCTGGCCAATTTGGGATGTCTGTCCCAAGCTGGCATGAAGGATCGATTGAGTCGGACTGATAAAATCATTGGGTGTGTCTCAGACACTCTTTCTAAACGGAGGCGAAAAAAGGATGTGTTGAGAGAATAGAATAGTGGACAAGGGGACAGCAAAGACGTTTAAACGCAGATATGGGGAAGAGTTGAGAGATAGAAGGTGTGATAAATAGAATAAAATAGTGGACAAGGGGGCAGTAGAGGAGATTCGACACAGAAATAGGGAAGAGAGAGTGGAGATGTTTACAGCTTTTCCTAACTGCATACCAAGTCGAGTCCAACTGTCACATAGCACTGACTTCTCTCGGTCCAGACTGAATCCGTTAAATGTGTCATTCTATTACATCACCTTTCCCGTCCAAAATACAATTTTAACATGTGAAAGAGAAGAAAAATAGGAACAGACGAACAACAAAAGTTCTCCAAACAGTGCGCCTGAGGATTTGTCCTTCATTCTGGTGAAAGGTTGTTGACATTTGAGCTCAATACCCAATCAAATCATGTCCTTCCCACCTGTGCTCGTGGAGCAATGAGTTAATTGGCTGAAATAGTGGATGGCCTGGTCAGTGTATAAATAGGGTTTATAGGGTTTCTTGAACACACAGAATGGACAGCTCAAGAAACTTAAGGAAAGTTCAGCTGAACTTGAAGAAAACCTGAATGGATTATCATCAAGGACTGCACCGTTAAAAAAGAAGAACGTTGTTGTTTCTCATTTTAGCAGACAGCTGTGTGGGTGACAACACAAGTCCTTTAAGAAGCCTCTGCTCCATTTCAAAGATCTGCAGAGATGTGGGGTAGAAGGAAAGAAAGAGGGATAGAGAGAGAGAAATAGAGAGAGAGGGAGAGAGAAAATGAGAGAGAGGGATAGAAAGAGAGAGAGGAGACTTTTTTTTACAAATTTCTAAAAAAGCATGACAAGAATCCTCTCCACTCCACATTACGTTCTACAGCACACACTTGAGGGTTTAGATGTAGCTGCTAAATCAACACAAGCTGTAGTTCTCATCGCACCTGCAGCAGATGTGTACTCAAGTTTTGTGAATGTTACAATGCCTCAGAAATGCCCTACTTAACTTTAGAATTACAATGATATGTTAATGAAGGCAAACTGTGTGTGTGTGTGTGTGTGTGTGTGTGTGTGTGTGGTGTGTGTGTGTGTGTGAGAGAGAGAAAGAGAGGCAAGTTCCTTAATAAACACAGTCTGTTCTGAAACCCACACACTTATAGACACAAATATACACTCTCTCAGTCTCTCTCTCTCTCTCACACACACACACACACACACACACACACACACACACACACACACACACACACACACACACACTCATAACCTGAGACACACACCCACAGGCATGCACAGAAGTCATCCATAAAGAAGGAACTCATTTTTACACTAGGCAACCACACTGAATAACAATAATATACCCAATAAGCTATTTATTCCACTACTCCGAAGTCAAAACTGGGGTCAACATACAGTTCTCAGAACAGCATTACCATCGATGTGTCCATGTTTCCTTCAGACACTGAGGTCAGACCAGCAGTTCCTGGAGCAGCCGGACTCCCTGGTGATGTGTGGTTGCTTACGCCTGCAGTTCTATTCCAGTCTCATGTGCTGAATAAGAGGCCTATGAATTTTTAATGGACACTGACGTTGTGGCCGACGGCTCCGCTCTAATGGAACTGCCCTGAACAGGAGTGTGTCCTGGACGTCACCTTCCCTAATGTCACCCATCAGGACCCCAACCAGCCAGTTTTACGAACCCCAGTAGGATTTTTTTACGGGTGTATAGGCGTCCAGATACTTGCCTGTGTAAAAATCACTCCCGTGGCAGGTTTGGCTCTTAAAAACATGAATGGATTACTTTAAAGGGTCGGGGGTGGTTTAGATGGCAGGGCTAGATGCATGCATTATTCATGTGTGAAACATTGCTTCATTCAGAAGAAAGCACTTTTTCTCTGATAGCTGGCGTGAGACACAAGGTCTTTACGACAAGAATACAAAGCATATTGCATTAATGAAATTCAGATGCAGACAGACTTTTATGTTGTATTATTGATTTTTCATGGGAGATTGGATTTTTTTCCTGTTGACGAGAGCACGGATGCTTCTGAAGTCTTGGCCATAACACGCACCTGTGTGTGTGTGTGTGTGTGTGTGTGTGTGTGTGTGTGTGTGGGTATGTGTGTGCACATGGAATTTTCCTGTTGACAAGAGCCTGGATGCTTCTGAAGCCTAGGCCTCACTGTGCCGCACATAAACAAACATCAAAGGGACCGGGTGATCTCTAAGGAGATGGAACGAACCTCTCCCTCCCTCCCTCCCTCCCTCCCTCCCTCTCTCCCTCCATGCATGTGCCTGGCCTATGACGGCAGCTAGAAAGCAGACTCATGCACTCGTCTGGTCTGAGTTACAACGTACAACTGGTTGTATCCAGGGTGGTCTGCCACCAACAGAATGTGTAGGAAAGGGGAAACAGAAAGTGGATCGACATAAAGTCAAGGATTTCATATTTTATCATTTTACCCTTAGAAGTAGGCATACAGAGAGAAAAAAAGCAGGCAGACAGGCAGAGAAACAGACAGACCAGGGTTGTGCAAAATTCCAGAATTGAAATGAAACTGGCTCTTAAATTCCAATTCAATTTCACTTGCATTTCAATTGACGTAGCAAACAGGAAGCAGAATTGCCATTCAAATTTTGCACAACTCTGATATATACTACACATTCATTCACTCTCCTATAATACTGTAATACACATTGATGTGTCTCACCACCATGGGGAGCAGTGCATTCTGCCTCCTATCTCTGGAATTCATTACCACCCCAACTCAAAAACATTGATACATTCTCA
>NW_027468689.1:17179705-17192205 GCF_046254945.1 Alosa pseudoharengus | reverse complement strand
GTTTGGGTTCTCACCACGCTCAATCTAGTGCCGGCCAGAACACTACTTAAAGTGTAAGTTCAGAGTAAATTGACTCATATCCTTGTTGTATAAGCTCACCACATGCAGCCCATCGGAAAAAGAATAAGATCATTTGGGACAACGTAGGCCAAGTTATGGACAGGCAACTTAAAGCAGACCGATGGCAGTGGGGAGTTACTTTCAGTTTCAGTTTTGGGGGGATGGGGGCATCAAAACTGAAACTGAAAGTAACTCCCCACTGCCATGGGTCTGCTTTCAGCTGCCTGTCATAATATCAATAGTCAACGATATACTGACAAACATGCTGGATATCAAAAGTACCGTGCAAACCAAAGAGAAAAGTTAGTTGGTTGACAAAGTAAGCATGAATATGCTAACATTCGTTCCCTCAGTTGTAGGAATGTTAAACTTCATTCAAAATGCAAATGCTTGATAACTAACGAACTTACTTTGTTCATCAACGCACAACTTCACAAACTGTATTCTGTCGTAGACTACTGATATCGCAGTACAGTCATGAAAAGCCATATGCAAACTTATCACTTAAATAAACAACGCGCATTGTCACATTTGTCCATTGGAAATGATGTAGGCGCTACTCTAAATAAAAACTAGATGTACCGCAGAGCGGTACAAAATATGACCGCCGCCCAGTCCAGCACATTTTTTCCACAAAAAGAAATCACTCTGAAAGGCCTATATGATTCTAACTGTCTCACTAAATTGCATTATCCACACTCAATTCTCACTGGTATCTGCTAGACAACAAGTACCAAAACATGATTAGTTCATAGATTTCACATGTAAAATTCATTTTATACAACCCCACCTCCATCTTGCCTGTTCATAATTCTGAGAAATTCTTTATTGTTTGTGTTATGTTTATGTTATGTGTGTGGGTGTGTGTGTGTGTGTGAGTGTGTGTGTGTGTGTGTGTGTGTGTGTGTGTGTGTGCGTGCCTGCGTATGTGCCTGTGCATGGAAGCGTACATATGTCTACTGTGTGAGTATGTGTCATGATTACTGTGAATGTGTGTGTGTGTGTGTATCTGTTTGTGCACATGTGTGCACATGAACTGGGCTAACATGACCCCTGGAGGCAAATATACGGAAAAAATGGTCATCCTAGGCCCTACAGTTCTCAAGATATTCACAGAGAACTGTGTCTGGCCTACCCTCCTTTCGGGGGGTCCAGTCCAGCGGGGGGGCTACAGATCAAAACGAAAAATGACAGTTCCATGCTATCCATGTGGGGGTACATGCCCACCAAGTTTTGTGTACCCCGGTCTTTCAGTGTCCCGGGAATCCTTGTTGGTGTACGTCACTAAATGTACACATAAATTGTTTTATTGTAAGGCCCCCCATGAACGAAAGTACACAAAACTTGGCATGCATTCGGAGGGTGTCATAATGATCCTACACTTTCAATTTCGTGCAGTTTTGACCATGTCAGCCAGAGATATTGTGATGAAAACACCTAATTTTTTGCTTTTTAATTTTTAACTAGGTGGCGCTATACATGAAATAAGTGGTAATGGGATGGGTTGACATGGCCCCTTGAGATCAACATACAAAAAAAAGGTGGACCTCCTAGGCCCTACGGTTCTCGAGATATTCACAGAAAACTGTCTCCGGCCACCTACAGGCCAGTTGGTGTATAGTAACATAAATGAATTTATTGTGTGGCCCCTCATGAACGGAATTCCACGAAACTTGGCGTGCATTCAGAGGGTGTCATAATGATCCTACACTTCCAATTTCGTGCAGTTTTGACTATGTTAGGTCACAGATACCTGCGATTACAACACCTCATTTTTACTTTTTTGTGTTTAACTAGGTGGCGCTATACATGAAATGAGTGGTTATGGAATGGGTTGACATGGCCCCTTGAGATCAACATACAAAAAAAAAATGGTCCTCCTAAACCTTACGGTTCTCGAGATATTCACAGAAAACTGTGTCTGCCCTACCCTCCTTTCGGGGGGTGCAGTCCAGCGGGGGGGCTACAGATCAAAACGAAAAACGATGGTTCCATGCTATCCATATGGGGTTACATGCCCACCAAGTTTCGTCTACCCCGGTCTTTCAGTGTCCCGGGAATCATTGACAGAAATTTGGACATGCGAAAAAGAAAAAAAAAAAAAAAAAAAAAAAATCTGACTAAACCTATATGACCGCCGCTTCGCTGCGCGGCGGTCATAATAAGACACGGAATAACAATTGAAACAATACATTTATCCCGACAATGACAAATCCTGAACTAAGTAAGATAAAAGTCCTGGACCTTTTGCACACACACACACACACACACACACACACACACACACACACACACACATACACATAGTTCCAGAGACAGCTGTGTGTGTGTCTAGAATGCCATTTTTGAAAGGTCAACACAACAAATCTTCAGGAGCCAATATTTTAACCTTACTCGACATTCAATTGGATTCACTCTCACAATGCAATTAAAGCTGGTCCCGACAAAGTCCAATTTCATTTAATAATAATAAAAAAAGCTGTGCTAAACCTGCAAGTTTCCCTTGTTTGTTCTGCGAAGGCACAACTTAATTGCTGTAATCTCCAAGGGAGCCTATCTGTGGGCGTGCTGCTCCAACTGAAGTGATTTGGGGCTTCTGAAGAGGAAGTCCACCGAGATCTCAAGTGCTTGAATGAGTAAACAAAGCCCATCTTTAACAACGTTTTGTCTCTGGGAAGTCTGTCTGTGTGTGTGTGTGTGTGTGTGTGTGTGTGTGGGTGGGTGTGTGTGTGTGTGTGTGTGTGTGTGGGTGTGTGTGTGTGTGTTTTGTAAAGTAAAAGACGAAATCAAATCACCTTTTGTTCCTCCATCTCAAGGGACCTCACTTGCTTCCTGTTGGCGTATGGAGTGAATGCTGAAGCCCTTCAAAGCCTTGTTGTGTGAAAGCCTGCCAGCGAACCCTGGAAATTAGGGTTCAGTCGAAGCAAGTGTCAATTACAGTGTCATTCTGAAAGCAGGCGCATGACACACCCGCCAAACACCCCCACAGACACACTCCTACACACACATACACATACACATACACACACTCCTACACCCACCCACACACTCACACACACATACATACATACACTCCTACACACACACACACACACACACACACACATACTGCCATATCACCTGTCAAGAGGATGAACCTGCCTGTGACAGTGATCTTCTATTAACTGAAGACAGCTGGGGAGAGAGAAACTACAAACGTGGGAAACTTGAACACACACAAGACACACATCCACCATCACAGCAGCACCATTACTGTCAAAGCACCCTACCCATCCCACCCCACAGCACCATACTCCACACCTCATCGTAACACACCAAAGCCTTTAGAGGACAGAGAGAAGACACTCAGGAAACTGACAGACTAAACCACCTCACTCTCACCGCAGAGGCCACTTGAGACGCAGACACACACACACACACACACACACACACACACACACACACACACACACACATGCACACACACACACCACAACACAAAGCATGAGATGAAAGTGGAACAAGTGTGAAACCAGCACACTAACAAACCTGAGACACACACCCACACCCACACCCACACCCACACACACACACACACACACACACAAGGCACAAAAAAACCATACAGTCCGATACAGGCTTCCTCTGAGTTAATTCGGCTCAGGAACCTGCACTAACGAGGTCACCTCACCATAACACTCCGGGCAGCGCAGAGAATGCTGCCAGTTTTACGTAAGAGACAAACACAGGCGCACACACACACGCACACACACACACGCACACACACACACTGACCCTGGAGTATGACGACAATATGCCCGCTTTCTCATCACGCCTGTTTTTAAAAAGTAGTTGAAAATGTAATTTTTAATTAGTGTTTTTTTCATCCCTGCCATGTGGTTATGTACGGCAGGCAGCTTACGAAACACTTGTGTGCTGCTTGTGTAAGACGCTTTGAGCCCTCCGATCTTCTACAACAATGCGATCCGAAGCAGAGGAGCCTTGAACTGTCAGCACAAATGGCTGTCAGTGATTATGCGAGGGCGCGTTAGACTACACAGAGCCGATGCCATCAGGTCTTCTAAATAAGAAGGTGAGGATTCTTATCTGGGGAATTGCAATGCATAATGATCATGCATTATTCAAATCCGCACATTGCACCTGGATGGGGATTTGTGTGTGTGAGTGTGAGTGCCACTGTGTGTCTCTCTGTGTGACTGTGTGTGTGTGTGTGTGTGTGTGTATGTGTGTGTGTATGTGTGTGTGTGTGTGTGTGTGTGTGTGTGTGTGTGTGTGTGTGTGTTTGTTTGTTTGTGCACAGCAGTTGTTGGAAAGATAAGGCAAGTATTGCAGCAGACCATTTGTGATAACATTCTCCGTAATAAATGAGTACACACATGCGGAAACACACACACACACACTGCTAACACACACTCATTCAAGCGTGCATGCTGTGTAGGAACACCAGACACCCTCCTACAGCAGTGATAAAGACCCCAACTCAGTGATAAAGACAGAGGGGTTGCTGAAACAGTGCAATTAACCAAATCCCACTAGAGGATGTACAGTACACAGGTCTGTGACCTTCCTAAAGACATAAACATACACTTACACACACACATTCACCTCTGTCACACGCACACCATTTGTTTATCCAGCACCGGCTGGGCAAATAACGACCTCCACAGACAAGGTAGAGTATGTTGCATGATTTTATGAAAGTATGATGTATTGCGACATCAGAAGCAAGTCAAATTTGTAGTTTCTTATGTCTCATTCCATCGAACTACAGATCCGCTACCGATTACATAGTGCGGTTATAGCCGATAGAGGGCCGCGAAGCGAATGCAGAAATGGTGTTCACCCTGTTACGAGTTGATGAACCACTGAAACAATTTTGGAAACATTATTTTAAGGTACAAAAAACTCTTTGGTGTTGCTTTAATGTGTGAGGTCAGGAGCGTAACTCTTAATGTGTGAGGTCATCCATTTCCATAGTGATCAGGAGCGTAACTCTTAATGTGTGAGGTCATCCATTTCCATAGTGATCAGGAGCATACTGTAACTCTTAATGTGTGAGGTCACCCATTCTATAGTGGTCAGGAGCATACTCTTAATGTGTGAGGTCACCCATTTCCATTGTGGTCACGAGCGTAACTCTTAATGTGTGAGGTCACCCATGTCCATTGTGGTCACGAGCGTAACTCTTAATGTGTGAGGTCACCCATTTCCATAGTGGTTGGGAGTGTAACTCTTAATGTGTGAGGACCAATTGACGCTTCTGCAAAGCTCAGTCTACATACAGAGAAAAAAGAACTCAAAGGACACTCAAAGAGTGCAAACATCTGCCAAGTATAAATGGCTTGCACTTACAATGAATAATGGAAGTAAAAAAAATAATTCATGAATGTTTGTTTATGTGTGTGGTGTTTCTCCCATCTGACATAATGTGACACTGAAAATAAAGTACTGCATAAAAAAGTTTATAAATGTGAAATTTTGCTTTTGTATAAAATGCTTTGTGCCTTTTCAAGTGTGTGTGCCTTTTCATGTGTGTGTGTGAGAGAGAGAGAGAGAGCGAAAGAGAGAGAGTGTCCATTCCATTTTTCATCTGTCATTTATCCTGCATTCCTCTCCCAGCCTCCTCTCTCCCTCCTTCTGTATATATTCTCTGTGCCGTATTCTTTGCTGTTGATTTGAGTGTTTAAAGGTGCGATTTGTAGGATTGTTAACGAACGTTCTGTAGGCCAAAATCAAAACACTGGTGAACGTTCTCAAGACTACCAGACGCGAGCCTCTTCTGGGTTGCCAGATGTAATGAAGACTTAGCTAACGTTAGTTGACCTGCAGCTGCTTTAACGTTTCTCCAACCATGACCCAGCTACACATTACGGAAACAGTGAAAACAAAAAATACCTCTCTAACCAACGTAACATATTTAGCTGAAGTTAGCGATGCAGATGAAGTTTAGCATAGGCTACCTGTTGTGGAGAAATATGGCCAGCTCTGCGTCAGACTTGATATTCTTCGTTTGACGAAGACGTCACCATCTCAGGAAGCTCCTCCGATGTCCACTTAATTTGTTTCTTGTTTTAATTTTGGAAATTTGCCTGCTTCTTGTAGGCGTTCATGACTACAACTGACAGCTGTTGACAGTTGGCCTTTGCTAATTTGGCAACCCAAATAGGAGGACGCACTAGCCCATTATTAATACGCTATTCTAGAATTAATCGTTCAAAACATAAACGAAAATTCCAAGAGATTCCGCCCCATAACTGATTTTCTTTCATGGGTTTTACGGGGTTTCACAGGTTAGAGTAATGTTGTCAAATAAGCCATTACTTCAATTCATCGTGTTTCCTCACTCTCTGACAACATTTGGTGATAATTTTTGGAATGGTTACAGTTTATTTTCCATTATTTCCTACATACTGGACCTTTAACTGTCTCCAGAATCAGCGCCTGCCAACATCCCAAACACCGTGTCGCGATGTGTATTTGTGTGTGTGCATTCTGTGTGTAATTTGTGTGTGCATTCTTCGTGTGTGTGTGTGTGTGTGTGTGTGCATTCTGTGTGTGTGTGTATGTGTGTGTTTGTGTATGTGTGTGTGTAGTGTGTATGTGTGTGTGTAGTGTGTGTACATTCTGTGTGTGTGTGTGTGTATGTATGTGTGTGTTTTTGTGTGTGTGTGTGTGTGTGTGTTTGTGTGTGTGTCTTTGTTGTGTTGCTGTGAGAGAGACAGCACTCTCTTGCTGTATGCTTCCTGCAGGTGACACCAGCTGCTGCCACTCCTGTCTGACAAATGCAGGAAATCCTTCCGAGCCGCCAAGAGCAGTCTGGATCTGGAAGCACACCAGGCACAAGCCCACAGCCATGCAGCTGATGCTGGGGATGGATCTCATGGGCCAGAGCAGCACCAGAACTGGCCCAGACGTGTGCCAGAGCCCGGTACCATATGGAAAGAAACCATCAAAAGTCTGATGGATCTGGAGATAATCCCCACAGTAAAGCTGCCTGAAGCCCTGTCATATGGAGGAGCTAATTACCCAGCCAGAGTTGGTTTATAATCCTATCTACCCAACCCCCCCCCCACCCCCTCCCTCACCAAAGCCCACACATGTCATGGGCACAGATGAAAATCACACCATAAAAGTAAGAAAAATTAAGGTTTTATTTTATTTGATCACATTTTTCAACTTAAAAAAAAAAACAGAAACAGAAAGAAACATAACGGAAAGTCCCGGTACAATAATTACTGTTGGTTTTATACACAATGTATGACCTTTTCTTAAGTTATTATATTTTCGAGTAAGGTGCAATGTACTGAATTGCAGCAGAGCACTTTTACAATGGCAAGTGTGTGTTCTTTACGTGTGTGTTTTCAGTGTAAGAAGCAATACACTGACCATTCCACCAGGTCACTTTAGCTGGGCTTTCATAGTAAAATACCACAAAGGTTATAATGCTACAACATCATAAGAGAAAGAGCACACATCTGTGATGGACAGTTGAGTTCAGCTTCACTGGGGTGGACCTGACGTTCAAGTAATGTGAAAGAAAAAGCCTCTGTTCTTACTGCAGTGGTTCACACACACACACACACACACACACACACACACGCACACACCACGCATACACACATGCATGCACACATACACAGAGACACACACACGCACACACACACACACATAAACACCTGCTCATATGTATGTATACACACGAGCACAAATGCATTATGTGATCACATACCTTCACACACAGCACACACACAAACACAAACACACAAACACACACACACACACACACACTGACACACAAATATCCACCCATGCACATACAGTACACAAACACATTCTTTGTCTCATCATCATTTGGGTAAATGTCTCTGTTTGTACTTCCGATCCTCATAACTCAAACATCCCATTATCATTAAACAGGACACATCATACACGTGTAAGGTCAATGGAATCATAATCAGTTCACAGGTACACATACACACACACACACACACACACACACACACACACACACACACACACAGCAGCACATCTCCCCTTCTCCCTCTGATCGTAATCTAATGTCTTCAGCACTGCAGTTTGCTGTGGTCATCATTATCCCGTAAAGCAGACCGTGAAAACAGTGGGGATGGATCCCTCTCCACACTCCGCTCTCTCTTTCTGCATATTATATAAGGAAATAGAAATGAATAAATAAGAATCAAAATAAAATGAATTAAAATAAAATGAAAACACGAGACCATTAACGAGTGGCGTCTGCGATGATCCCCCGGGGAAGGCTCTCTCCCAGAATTCCCTCTTGCTGTCTGGGTGTGCGTAATTGGCGCTGTTGTTTGTTTGGGGGTCAGTGTGCCTGTCTTAATTGGAGTTGCGGGTCTCGCCGTAGCTGCCGAGCTAAATTCCATCTGGAGGAGCACAGCGTGTGTCTGGTCTGTGTGTGTGTGTGTGCCTAAGTGTGCGTGTGTATGAGTGCGTGTGTATTTTCTATGTGTCTGTCTGTGTGTGCGTGCATGTGTATGTATCTATGCATGTGTGTGTGTGTGTGTATGTTTATGTCTATGCAAGTGTGTGTGTGTTTATATCTATGCAAGTGTGTGTGTGTTTGTGTCTATGCATGTGTGTGTGTGTGTGTGTGTGTGTGTGTGTGTGTGTGTGTGTTTATACTGCAGCCCAGGAGACTAGTGGAGATGAACAAACAGTGTTTACGCTCATCTCCCCTCCCTTGCGCTCCTCTGCCAGACGCGTCCTTCTGATTGCAGATCTGATTCTCACATCCCCTACTCCCGCTCAGCGGCGAGCAAACACACGCAAATTAATTAGCAGACCACAAAGGGCTAAGAGACGAGTGCTTGAATGAGGCGGGCCAGATGGCACTTTGCTGGGCAGGGTAGTGTCCAGACAAGCGGTCCAACTTGACCCCGGTGTGTGTGTGGATCTGCCTGCTTATCGCACACAAAGCTTGATGGATGAATTTGGCTGAATTCTGTGTACTCTTTTCTCTCTCTCTCTCTCTCTCTCTCTGTGCCTCTCATTTTTATGATTCTCTTTGTTTGTCCCTCTCATGTCAATTATTCAAATAAGCCTCAGCATGATGACTTAATACCCAGACGGGTCTCAACAGTGGCGGTCCGGATCCTGCCCAAATCTCCACAGTCTGCTGTACCATGGGACTATATGCATGACTAAAGCCTCTCAGAAAATGAAGAGAATGATCATCTTATCTGTCTGTCTTTCTCTATCTCTCTCTCTCTCTCTCTGTCTTTTTCTCTCTAGAGTGTGCTGTTTTTCTAAGCGTGTCTGAAAAGCTGTGAAGCTATTTGTTTCTACTGTGCACCGTTCCATCCCCAGAGCCCCATAGGGATTCATTCATGCTCAAAGACAGTAGACAGAAAAACAAAACTCTCTCACCTCTGTAAATAAAAAAAAAAAAAACAACAACAATCATTCAGATGCAGCGTATAACTCACTGTCTTCGCTCATCACCATGGAGTCTTAGGAGTCAATCTGACTGCTAGCGTTAGCATTGGGACTTAGGGCCAGGCTAAGGCTCAGCACTCAGTCTTGCACTTAGCACACAGCGCTAGCAAGTCTTAGTCCACTTACACCTGGGCCAAGGTGCTGTTTTAACCTGGGCTTTAGTTCTGACCTAGACCAGGTCCTTACGTATATATATCTCCCCCCACAGGGAGTCCAGTAATGACCAGCCCTCGTCCTGTTGAGTTGAGTCCAGCGCTAGGCTAGCACTTCAAGTGCTTCTTGCTGGTCATGTCATTGTAGATGCGGTGCATCTCCTCGGGCGAGATCTGGTGCACGGTGACGACGCGTCGGTAGCGGCACAAGCTGTACGCCATCTTCCAGTGGTTGAAGCCGCTGTTCTGGAACGGGTGGATGCCCAGCTTGCGCAGGCACACGCCCACGTAGACGTCCTCCAGGTGGAGGAGGCGCGTGTGCAGCGACGTCTTGTAGATGAGCTCGGCCACGTCGGCCGAGAACACGTAGCCCGTGCCCGAGCAGAACGGCGGGTACTTGCTCTCGGGGTAGAGGTCGCGCGGCATGTACCACTTGCTGCGCATGTCGCGGATGGGCGAGCCGTTGATGACGTAGCCGGTGAAGTAGCGCCGCCGCGGCTTGGTGGCGGGCTTGAGCAGGTTGTACACGAGGTTGTCCATGTTGACGAAGATGTCGCTGTCCGTCTTCATGATGTAGCGCGCCAGCGGGCAGTAGGTGGACACCCAGCGCATGCCCATGAGGGTCTTGAGCGTCAGGTTGTGGTAAGAGTCCACAAAGTCCTCCACCACGATGTCGTGGAACACCTGGCTCTCCTGTGCCACCATCTGGTTGAGCACGGGGTCCGGGTGCGTGCCCAGCAGGAAGAGGGTGACCACACGCACCTCGCCGCCGAACGTGCTCTCGTCGCCCCACGTCTCACGGATCGCCTGCGGTAGAGAAAAACACTCGGATTTCAGTCTATTAACGTTTTTCATGTGACGTATTCTAGGTTCTATAGCTTTGTTTACATCCACCTGGTAGGCAAGGGACAAGTTGAACCCATTGAACATCGTTGTCTGCAGCTGCCTCTCAGTAGGCCTATATCTCTGTATTTCAGCAATGTCAACATTTCAGGCATCAATAAAGGTGATGATGAAACATTATCCCATTGTCTCATGCATATAATCCATTGGGAAAATATGTGTGAATAAAAGCCCTTGGGGGGTGTTTATACATTAAAAGGGTTCCATACATATTATATGTGTGTGTTTGTTTTTTATGATTGCTTCAAACATATATGTCTTTGTACTCAGCTGACTAATGGGAAACCGCTGTACTTAAGATAAATGCTATGTTCATCCCTTTGTTCAGGTTGTATTACAAAAGGGTTCCATACAAACAACCCTTGTGAAAGGGATTCTACGCTAAAGTAGTCTTCTTTGGGAGCAGCCAGGTCTGAGAATCTTTCATTTCAAACTTATACCCTTGATGAATTACTGTAGATAGCAACAAACAGAGCAGCTAAAACAAGGGCTCTCTGCAGGGGAGGTACATTTCCACTAACAGGAGGGAGTAGGAAGGGAAGAGGAAATGTCAGAGTAATTTAGATAAACAGACAAAAATCAGCAAAACTCATCACCACCCTCCTCCATCCCCCACCTTTCACCTTTCAGAAAGTCTGAGTTCCTTGCGAAGAACTCCAACGCCTCCGTAAAAGGAACTCCAAAAAAGATATCTTTTTAGTTTTTCTACTCCAACAAGACAGAGAACATTTCATTGCAGGGGTGTCACAGTCCCAATAATACCTGGTATTCAAATGAAGGGAGGCAAAATGTCAGAGTAATTTAGACAAACAGACAAAAATCAGCGAAACTCCACAGCGAACACTCCCACCACCACCACCACCATCACCCTCACCTGACGTGTGTAAGCTCTGTGCGTATAAAATGTGCTATACAAAACAAACTGAGGGAATGTGGCTCCCCTGCAATAAAAGGTTCATCCCTGGGCAGCCAGTTCAAGGAAAATCTTTGCAAATATACACAAAGAATGTTTTTGTACAAACCAATACCTGAAGATTTCACACATACATTACAAAACTAACATCAACATAGACGTACAGCATAATAGAACACATGAACATTTTTTGGACTTTTTGGAGTACCTTTTACACCCCCTCACCCCAACAAAAATCGTCATCCTCACCTGTCGTGCGTCAAACTCCTTATGCGTGGTACTGATGAGGATGACGAGGAAGGGGGGCGTGCTGTTCCCTGCGGCCGCCTCGGCTGGCGGCGTCTGGCACTTGTCGGGCTCGTTAATGAGGAACGGGAAGGCGTGCGGGTTGAGTGGCCGCGTGTGCACGTTGCCGTAGGTCAGGTTCTTGCCGGCGCCGGACAGGCCGCGCGCGGACGAGCGCCGCACGGGGATGGCGGCCATCTGACCGCTGTACGAGGAGGACGGCCGCGAGCCGCTCAAGTACCACAGGGCGCTCGCCCAGCACAGCACCGTCAGCAGGTACAGGCACGACACCTTGGAGGGCATCGCTCCGCTCGCCTGGTCAGGGGTCAAGGGGTGATAGGCCGCAAGGGGTCAACGTTAATGGGGTTCAGTTGCCAGGTACAGGCACGACACCGTGGAGGGCATCGCTCCGTTACACTCTGCTCACCTGGTCAGGGGTTGAGGGTGAAAGGTTACGGGGTCGGCATTAACAGGATGCGGGCGGAATGCCGCGGCTGCGTAGGACGGACAGGCTAATGCGCGTCTCATCCACCATGGGCGTGTCGTTCATGGTCGCAGTGGTGTGTGTGTGTGTGTGTGTGTGTGTGTGTGTTTGTGTGTGTGTGTGTGTGTGGGGGGTCGTGGATGTAGGCTTGGATGTAGGCGTCTCTCTCTATCTGTCTCTCTCTGTTTCTCTCTCTAGGGTCGATAAAGGGGTGTTATGGATGTAGGCT
>NW_027468689.1:17169705-17174705 GCF_046254945.1 Alosa pseudoharengus | reverse complement strand
TGACCTAGCCACATGATGCACCCCAGCAGGCCTCTGAGCTTGGAGGGACTTCAAACACTTACCCTAGGAAACACACTATGTGCAGCAGGTTTTCTCATACAATGAGTTCTATTCAATTTCAATTCAATTTAATATCACTTATAGAGCGCCAAAACATTGCACATGTCTCATGGTGCTTTACAGACACACACAAACACACACACACAGACTTTCTGGGGGGGAAAAAAACACACACACATGCATGCATGAACGCACACACACACACACACACACACACACACACACACACACACACACACACACACACACACACAGCAGAATTAACACAATAACTAACTTTGAATCCCCTTAAAACTTGTGGACCAGACAGCATCAGAAGATGCTTAAGCACAGCACATTTGAGATGCAGAATGCTATGCTCAAATTTTTCAGTCTCTTCTATCTTTGGCTGACTTGTTCCGGTGCAGTTGCCCTCATTCATAAAAGTGGAGAGAAACTGGACCCTAATAATTACAGAGGTATTTATGTGAATAGTAATCTGCGGGAAGGTATTTTAGTAGTATTTTAAATTACTTAAAGGAGAATTCCGGTGTGATATTGACCTAAAGTGTGTTGAAACATGATACCGAGTGTGAACGTATGTCTCATAGCCCATCTCGGCTTGTCCCCTGCACTCCAAAATCTGGCGCTAGTTAGCCGAAGCTAACAATGGTGGTGCTCCGGCATCGGCCTAGCCATACAAATAAATCACTGTTTTACACCATTTACGAGGCTCAATGTATCTCCACACTTCATTGGTAGACTTCCGAGGGCCCTGACATTTAAAACGAGACATTGAGAACTTTGAAAAAGCACTGGTAGTTTACTTACAAGACGATTTATACAGACAGGTCCTTCACGAAGTTTAGCGTTTGCAGCCATCTTGAATTTAGTCACGATAAGTCGAGCGACGAGTAAGAATGAACAGGTATGATAAGGGATCAGATTCCAAAAATAATTCAGTGGAAATGCATGGATTCCAGTTGCTGCTACTGGAAGAAACTGGAATCCATGCATTTCCACAGAATTATTTTTGGAATCTGATCCCTTATCATACCTGTTCATTCTTACTCGTCGCTCGACTTATCGTGACTAAATTCAAGATGGCTGCAAACGCTAAACTTCGTGAAGGACCTGTCTGTATAAATCGTCTTGTAAGTAAACTACCAGTGCTTTTTCAAAGTTCTCAATGTCTCGTTTTAAATGTCAGGGCTCTCGGAAGTCTACCAATGAAGTGTGGAGATACATTGAGCCTCGTAAATGGTGTAAAACAGTGATTTATTTGTATGGCTAGGCCGATGCCGGAGCACCACCATTGTTAGCTTCGGCTAACTAGCGCCAGATTTTGGAGTGCAGGGGACAAGCCGAGATGGGCTATGAGACATACGTTCACACTCGGTATCATGTTTCAACACACTTTAGGTCAATATCACACCGGAATTCTCCTTTAATTCAAACCTTCCTTAACAATGGAGATTTCCTACAGTGGCCAATCAACAACCAAGCCTACTTACAGTTTTCAACTGCTTACACACTAAATCTTTGCTTGTCACACAATTTTCTAAACATGTCCTCTAAACATCATAACCCGACACCAAATCTGCAAAACCATACACTAATTCTCAGTGTTTGACTCAGTTTGACTAAAACACATTTTGCAAAACACCAAAATTGCTGTAAAATACTGTATTCACAACAGCAAATTATTTGGGAAAAATCACTATTTTTGGTTTCAATATTGCTTGCATTTTTACTGTGTATTTCAACTTCTCTTTGTTGATACCGTAACTTTCACTCTTGTATGGAAATACATATAGAAAGCCTAAGACAGAAGAGCTTTAGGTTTTGAGCAACAGTGTGTACATGATGTATCCAAAATGTCATATTATGACAAAAGTGTTTGTAATGTGAGGCGAATGTTTGCTTTAAACATGTGTTTTTGACATTTTGAATGTTGTGTGTCATTTTGCTGCAGATTTGAGGCATTTTGCATTTTGTGTGAGCAATTGTGGGTTTTGTGTGTGGAGTTTTGAAAAATAGACACAGAGTTTTGAAAACGTGTGTAAACAATTGTAAAAAACTGTATGACAAAAGTGTTTGTAATGTGAGGCGAATGTTTGCTTTAAACATGTGTTTTTGACATTTTGAATGTTGTGTGTCATTTTGCTGGAGATTTGGGGCATTTTGCATTTTGTGTGAGCAGTTGTGGGTTTTGTGTGTGGAGTTTTGAAAAATAGACACAGAGTTTTGAAAACGTGTGTAAACAATTGTAAAAAACTGTAAATGGTCTTGTTAATAAAGCAACTTTGAATTTGAATTTGAATTTGAATTTTAAAGAGAGAGAGAGAGAGAGAGTTGGAAGAAAGAAAAGGTCAAATAGAGAATCACACAAACAAAGGCAGATGGCTGAAAGTATGTACATAAGAGAGGATATGAAAGAGGAGGAGTGAGAGATAAGAGAAAATAATAGACAAAGAAAAGGGGAAAAGACAGAGAAAGGGGTAGTGATGAAAGAAAACAACTACACATGAGAGAGAGAGAGAGATGGAGAGAGTGAAAGAGAGCAAAAGAAAAAGTACAGGCAGATGATAGAGAAGACTTCCATTATTTAGAGAGCGGAAATGAAGAGGACAAAAGAGTATGAAGAGAAATGGAGGAAGAGAGGATGAGAGAAAGAGAGAGAGGAGAGGAGAGAGATGGTGGAACACTAGATATTTGTGTGCGTGCACCTGTGATATTTAATGGAAAAGTTTGTGTTAGATGGAGAGGCTCAATCACACATGTAGACACACACACACACACAGACACACACACACAGACACAGACACACACACACACACACACACACACA
Source organism: Alosa pseudoharengus (assembly GCF_046254945.1). Classification (NCBI taxonomy): domain Eukaryota; kingdom Metazoa; phylum Chordata; class Actinopteri; order Clupeiformes; family Clupeidae; genus Alosa; species Alosa pseudoharengus. Next base: position 17,171,815 of record NW_027468689.1, on the reverse strand, counting down.
CACACACACACACACACACACACACACACACACACACACACAGACACACACACACAAACTCTGGCCCCTGTGTGAACTGCACTCTATCTCGGGGTAAGCGTCTCCACCACACGCGATTCTGGCAGGCAAGCTGGGAATCAAAAGCAAACACAGACCCGGCGCTGAAGAAAATATAAAACTGTGTTTGGTCTCACTTCTCACAAACAGCTTCTCCTCTCCCGCCAGGGTGAGCGAGAGATTACAAAAAAAGAGAGAGAGAGGGAGAGAAAGAGAGAGAGAGAGCGTGAGGCAGAGAGAAAAATGGGGAGAGATGGAGAGGGAGAAATAGAGGAAGACTGTGCGGGGGAGAGACAGATAAAAAATAGGGGAAGAGAGTTATACAGAGAGAGAGAGAAGGAGAGAAAGAGAGAGTGAGAGAGAGAGTGAAAGGTGTCTGTGTGTCATATGGTATTAGGTGTTTGCAACACAGGGCACAAGGGGGCATGTTCCACTGGGCGAGAACTCACACCGCCACTGAAAACATACCCTAGGGGACAAAATGGTTCCAAAATACACACACACACACACACACACACACACACACACACACACACACACACACACACACACACACACAGACACAAACAGACCACCACCATAGACACGACGGGAGAAGAGATGAAGGCAGAGATAGAACATGACAGATAGCACACAGACTCACAAAACAAGTACACACACACATACACACACACACACACACACACACACACACACACACACACACACACACACACACACACACACACACACACACACACACACACACACACACACACAGTCACATTTACCTATTCCAAACACACATGCTGTTTGTAAGGTGTTGTGCCTAAGCAGTGCCTGACTCCGAGTCTGTCTGTATTAGTGTATTACCTCCTGGGTTCTTTAAACGCTAAGCCAACCTTCACTCAGAGGTCAAATCTCTCTCAGGTTGTCTCTGGTGCCAGCAAGAAATCTGAGCATGTCAGCACCTCATCATCAAAGACCCTCTCTTTCTCCCTCCCTTTCTCTCTCTTCCTTCCCCTTTCTGTCTTTCTTGTTTTTTCTCTCTCCCCCTACCTGTCTACATCTCTCTCTCTCTCTCTCTCTCTCTCTCTCTCTCTCTCTCTAATGTTCTTTTAACCATGAGTCATTCCAGTATAGTGTCTTGTCATCTCTACTTAAAAGCAACCAAAAAACACAGATACATCTAATCTATTGGCATTAAAAATAGCCCTGTCTTGGGTAAACTGTATATCTTGTGTTCATTTGTGGGGTGCCGTGATCAGAGCGGGTGGAAGGGTATCTGATGTGTCAGTTGTACCTCATGAGGAGAAGACAGAAGGAGAAGCAGGCACGGGCCAGAACCAAATGTGTGCTTTTATTCATGTGTCATCAGAAGGCTTCAGAGAAAAGGTTCCACAAGAAACAATGGCCAGGTCATGTGTGTATGTGTATCTGTGTATGTGTGTTGGGAGGTTTGTGTGTGTGTGTGTGTGTGTGTGTGTGTGTGTGTGTGTGTGTGTGTGTGTGTGTGTGTGTGTGCGCGTGCGTGTGTGTGTGGCAACGTGTCATGCAGTTCTATAGCAGGCTTCATCAGGAGTATAATATTGTACGATAATCATCCCTCACTGAAGAGCCCCACACCTCTCATTCTCTCTCTCTCTCTTTCTCTGACTCTCTTCCTCCCTCTCTTCTTTCCCACCTCTCCATCTCCCTCTTACCTCATTCAATCTTCTTCATTCTTTTCCCCTCGCTCTCAACCAACTCATCTCATCTCATCTCATCTCATCTCATCTCATCTCATCTCATCTCATCTCTCTCTCTCTCTCTCTCTCTCTTTTCAATTTTCTCTTGCCATCTTTTCCTGCTTTGTGAGCCCTGCTGTGTTGCCAATACATATCTGTCTTTGGCTCGTTTTCCTTTGGCTCCTTTCATCTCTTCTTTCTCCATCTCTTCTCTACCTCTTTTCCTCTGTCCTCTCCACTCCCTTTCTCCCTACCTTCCTATCGCTCTCTAGCTCCCTCTCTCTCTCCCTCTCTCTTTCTCTCTCTCTCTCCCTCTCGTTCCTTCCGTCCCTCCCCCTCTATCTCAC
>NW_027468689.1:17147205-17164705 GCF_046254945.1 Alosa pseudoharengus | reverse complement strand
ACATTTTAGTTCTTTTCACTCTGCATGTTTCTATGATGAGAATGATATGTGTGTGTGTGCTTGAGTGTGTGTGTGTGTGTGAGAGAGAGTGTGTGTGTGTGTGTTTCTGTGTGTTTTTGTGCGTGCGTGGCTTATTTTGGCATTTATTGATCAAACATACTGTAACCTTTGGAGCAATGCAAAAAACCCTGAAGTGTTTTAGTCTAAAGGCATTGTGAGTTCTCTTTTACAGCTGAGAAAAACGAGCCATTGAAACGGACAATCAATACAAGCCAACGCAATACAACGCACACGATGTTGACCTCTGTGCAGATTTGCTGTAATCACAAACTATAACTCAGATCTCTGACACACACACACACACACACACTCGCATACACAGATACTCTATCTATATACAATACCCATACACTCTGAAACTGGCAACTACTTCTAACTAGGTTTGTATACACGAATAAGAGTGTTAGAAGTGCATACACATGTGTGTGTGTGTGTGTGTGTGAAAGTGAAAGAAATACACACAAAGAGAGAAAAGTAGGATCTTACTGGTTTGTCAATGTTCTGTGTCCCAGAGCAAACAAGAGACAGAGTACAGTGCACTCCATTTATCACTTTTTACTATACTAACCATTCATCTATCCCTCCATTCATAAATGTATCCATTCATCCATCCATTTATCCATCCATCCATCCATCCTTCTTTCATTCTTTCCTTCCATCCATCGAAACCACATGTACACACACACACACACACACACACACACACACACACACACACACACTCCCTGAGTGGATGCCAGGGAGGTAAGGTGTGATAACAAGACCATCTGTTCACCTGAGGGAAAAATCTACTGCAGGCATTTTAGCAAACACACACACACACACACACACACACACACACGCTGACAAGATACACAAACTCTCAACCATCCATTATCACATATCACATATAGACACAGACACACACACACACGCACACACACACACACACACACACAGACACACACACACACACACACAAATGCACATCTCAAGCATGCTCAGTATCATTGCCTTAGGCCAGCTGCTCGACCCTGTATAATTGCATGCTGTATTGTTTGCACTTGAAGACTAGTGCATACATCAAAATAGAGAGTGCTGTCTCATATCATCCTCTTCTCACACACACACACACAGACACATACACACACGTACACACACACACACACACACACACACACACACACACACACACACACACACACACACACACACACACAAAGCGTAGAGCACTGCACTGCAGTGGCAGTGGCAGTGAAGAGAATCCTGCGGCTAATTTTACAGTCCTGCTGTGTGCCTGTTGTAAATAAATCATTAAACTTGTCTTAAACAATAAGCGTCAAGACTCCGGCAAACAGAGGTGTAGAGAGAGAAGAGGAGGGATAGGGAGAGAGAGAGAGAGAGAGAGAGAGAGAGAGAGAGAGAGAGAGAGGGGTGGGGGGGGGGTGGGGGAGTATAATACACTTTTATTCACTTTCACACACAGGGACAAGCACACACCCACACAAAAGAGCATGTTCACAGCTCCTCTCAAGGACCATTTCATAACAACATGTCCAGAACAAAGAAGTCAACAGCACTGGACATTCATGGTTGGAACACAGGAGAGAAATGAGAGAGAGAGAGAGAGAGAGAGAGACTCAAGGCCATCTATCTCGCAGCTGAGATGAGGCTGTCACCGTGGTAACCACTTAAAGGGGATGCAAGACGGAACGCAGGGTGCAGGCATGCAAGACGGAACGCAGAACGCGGAACACAGCGGTCACGGCAGAGGACATGTGGCGAGTCCTCGACCTGAAATCACCATGGCAGCAGCCACCTGCACCCCCCTCCACACCAAAGCTGCCATCCTGTCAGCGTACCCAAACCACTCAAGCCACCCACTGGGTCTTGAAAAGGATGCTGAGGACAGAGCTGAGGGCCCAGTACAGCAGCACCTGTCCCTGGGTTACTCCACCACTAAGCCCTTGAGTTTCAATCCTGTTCTCATACCACAGTAGCAGAACTGAGGTCAACCAGAACATCAATCCTGGGCTATAAAGACTCATTTATGCTTGTAGGTTAATGTCAAATATGGATACAAACTTACTGAACTGAGCCTTCTGTCCATGTTCATTTTTCTGAAACGCACATGCACCTCTACACTTTACAAAGAATTACAATGGAATGGACACACGTAATGATGTGTGGAAACAATTAAACATTAAACATACAGTACATTCATAATATCTAAAAAAGAATCACAAACCCTGGGCACAAACGGTATCCGCAACACTGGACACAAACATCAACGCTTGACCCAAACACCAACACTCGACTCACACACCAGCATCAACACTTGACCCAAACACCAACACTGGACTCACACACCAGCATCAACACTAGACCCAAACAGAAGCACCAAGACTGGACTCACACACCAGCATCAACACTTGACCCAAACAGAAGCACCAAGACTGGACTCACACACCAGCATCAACACTAGACCCAAACAGAAGCACCAAGACTGGACTCACACACCAGCATCAACACTAGACCCAAACAGAAGCACCAAGACTGGACTCACACACCAGCATCAACACTAGACCCAAACAGAAGCACCAAGACTGGACTAAAGCACCAGCACCATCCCTGGGCCCCTGCACTCATTCCGCATCACTGTCACTGGGCCTGATCGGCATCGGTCCAGCACCATGGACCCCTGGCTCTGAGAACAGCAGAACCGCGGCCGCCCAGGCTGAACCGGGGGATGGTGACTAACTTGCTCATTGTGATCTGATGAGGTCAAGCACCGTGGCATTTCACAATCTCCCCATCAGAGGTCAGAGGAAATAAAAGGGGCACACACAAAAGAGTGACCAACCACTGAGGTCTGGAAACGGATGGCCCAAAGAGAGAGAATAAGAAAAGAAAAGACAATGAGAAAAGAAAGAAAAAGAAAATGAATAGCAGGCAGACGAGTTCAATATCAGCCGTCTTGTTTCTTGCTTACATTCTTCCTTTCTTCTTCAGGTTGCTGTGGTGGAGTATATTATCTGGACAGGGGTCAGCTGAGTCCATAGCTGAGCCACTGCCAGCTTTACACCATGCAGCTAGCTGTCAGTGAGATCTGGGTGTGTAGGGGTATGTGTGTGTGTGTGTGTGTGTGTGGTGGGGGGGGGGGTTGTCAAGTGTGTCTGTGTATGTGTGTGTGTGGGTATGTCTTTGTGCATGTTACTTTCTCTCTTTCTCTCTCTCGCTCTCTCTCTGTCTGTTTCTGGGAGTGTCCTGTCAACTCCCAGACAGAACAAAGAACAAACACTAAGACAGAAAAAAAACAAGGGATAGCAAAGAGAAATAAACAAAAGGAAAAGAAAACATTTCACAACTTTTCAAGGACTTTCAAGGACTGAAAATCTCTTAAAGACTCTTAACAAGCAACAAGTATCCAAGAATTACATTATACAGCACAGATTAGGCCTAATTGCTGAAAGAAAATTAACCACTAACATGTTCAATCACATTCCTATTAGACCAGTTAGACTATGTCAATTCAAGCAAAAAAATGCATCTCGCTACAGAAATATCCCAAAACAAAACAATATCTTTGGAAGCGTACAATAACGTAATTAATCAAGCGTGCCCACCCACTTATACACTTAAAATTGACGAATTCCACTGTCAGAGCACAACATTGTTTATTGAGGTACAGAATACAGCCAAACGTGAGCTTACAGAGATGCATTACAACATTCGTGACTGCTTCAGGAGGCCGCAGACTCCAGAATTTCCCTCACATCAAAATCTATTTCCTTCTAGCAAGTAGCTGCTTACCAAAGGCAATGGCCACAACACTGCAATAACTACATCGAGCCCCTCAAATCAGCCTGGACATTTCCTGCCTCAATAGGCAATTGGACACATAATATAATAGAACACTTAAAGACACACACACACACACATGCACACACACACACACATACACACAAGCAGCACGCACGCACGCACGCACACACGCACGCACACGAACACACATACGCACACACACACACAAAGAATTATAGGCCTACATCAGATGCATGAATTTGCATGTATCTCATGTGTATGCATGCAAACACAGATGTGAAGCCTTACATCAAAATGAAAACCTCCCGATTTCCCATAAATAAACACACACACACACAAACACACACACACACACACACACACACAGTTTATTTGTGGTTCCTGGTGAGCATCGCTCGATGCCCGTCACATGGCACAGCCTCGGTAATAGAGATAGAGCCATATGGCCGGGCAGTGCATATCGGCTCATCAGGAGTCCCCAGACATTATTCTAATGAGCCCGGCCCAGATGTCCATCCCATAATCATCTCTGCTCTCGCCACACTAGGCTGCCGAGCCTGGCACGCTTTGCTACACACCTCCGTCGTCAACACACCTCCGTCGTCAACTCATAAGAGGGAGGAAGGAGAGGAAGAGAGGGAGGAGAGGGAGGAAGAGAGGGAGGAGAGGGAGGGAGGAGGAGAGAAAGAGAGGGAGGATAGAAAGGAAGAGAGGGAGGAAGGAGAGGAAGAGAGGGAGGAGGGGGAGGAAGAGAGGGAGGAGGAGGAGGAAGAGAGGGAGGAGAGAAAGAGAGAGAGGGAGGAGAGAAAGAGAGGGAGGAGAGAAAGAGAGAGAGAGGGAGGAGAGGAAGAGAGGGAGGAGGAGAGAAAGAGAGGGAGGAGGAGGAGGAAGAGAGGGAGGAATGAGAGGAAGAGAGGGAGGATGGAGAGGAAGAGAGGGAGGAGGAGAGAAAGAGAGGGAGGAGGGGGAGGAAGAGAGGGAGGAGAGAAAGAGGGAGGAGGAGGAGGAAGAGAGGGAGGATGGAGAGAAAGAGAGGTAGGATGGAGAGGAAGAGAGGGAGGAGGGGGAGGAAGAGAGGGAGGAGGAGGAAGAAGAGAGGGAGGAGGGGGAGGAAGAGAGGGAGGAGGAGGAGGAAAAGAGGGACGGGTGGATGTGCCGTGATGTGACGTGACGGAGGCATCTGCTGCTAGGGGTCTGAGCGAAGACTGGCAGAAACTAATGAACTGGCGTCAGTCGGGAGTTTCGAAAGGAAGATGGCGGGCTCAGCTTCTCTCCATCTCTCCAAGGACGAGTGTGTGAAATGTCAGCAGCAGGAGCCTGTGGTGTGTGTGTGTGTGTGTGTGTGTGTGTGTTCTCTCGGATATCGCTTCAGATGCACCTGTGCAGGCGATAGGCTGGGACGGTCGTGTGTCCCCCCAGGGAGGGGTGGTGATGTAGTGCCACACACTCACACACAGATGCGCCCATGCACACACACACACACACACACACACACACACACACACACACATGCACTCTCACACACACCTACGTGCACACACACACACTCTTTTACAGGTGCAGAATGCTTCATTTCACCGACAATGAAAGACTCATTTTGTCCTCTTTTACCCACATTCTACCCACTCTCTCCCTTTCTTTCTCTCCTCCACCTCTCTTTCTCTCTCTCTCTTTCTCTCTCTCTCTTTCTCTCATTCTCATTCTTTCTGCCATTATCAGTGCAGTGAAGGAGAAACCTCAGTCGACTCATGAGATGATGATATGAGACAGACAGCAGTAATGTCCTTAGACAGGCAGACAGACAGATAGGAAGACAGACAGTAGTGTAGAAAAAGAAACACACACACACACACACACACACACACCCACACACACACACACACACACACACACAAATGGACGAATGGGGCCCGATAACAGTGCATGCTTTCTATTTACATTTCCTTTGACAGTTTCAACTGTAAGTGTTTGAGGGAGAAGGCAATCTGTTGAAGGACAAATCTGCCTATTCGTATATAATCAACAGAATGCCTCTGTCTTAAGTATTTTCCCTTTTTATGTCTTATGTATGTCTTTTTTGCTTTTTAACATATCATTTACATAATGAGGGCCTGTTTTTTCTCTCTCCAACCTTCTTTCTCTAATAATTTCTTTTTTGTGTGTCTGTCTATGATGTGTCTGTCTGTCTGTCTATACATTCTGTCTGTCTGTCTGTCTGTCTATACATTCTGTCTGTCTATACATTCTGTCTGTCTGTCTATACATTCTGTCTATCTGTCTGTCTATACATTCTGTCTGTCTATACATTCTGTCTGTCTGTCTGTCTATACATTCTGTCTGTCTATACATTCTGTCTGTCTGTCTGTCTATACATTCTGACTGTCTATACATTCTGTCTGTCTGTCTCTTTTTGTCTCTCTGTCTATTCCCCTCAGTCTCTCCATCATCTTCCTCTCTCATGCAAGCTCTAGACACTACGAGTGTGTGTGTGTGTGTGTGTGAGTGTGTGTGTGTGTGTGTGTGGCTGCACCCTCATGGGGGAGCCATGTTTGCTGCCTGTGCCCGCTGCCTTCTGCCCCTGCAGAACAGTCTAGCCATGTGCTGCCGCATCGCATGCTACCGATAAGGATCTCCACAGAGAGCTGGGAAGCCGTGAGTGTGTGTGTGTGTGTGTGTGTGTGTGTGTGTGTGTGTGTGTGTGTGTGTGAGGGTGGGTGTGTGATTTTTTTCATGTTGTGAAGCATGCTGATATCACACTAAGCTGTATCAGGTCAGAGTGGTTGCTAGCCTTGGGGGTGAGTTCTTGACCCCGACATAGGATTTGTGTATTTTTTGATGACCAGTGTGTCAGAGATATTGATCTGACTCAGGGCTTTAAAGGTGCAGTGTCCAGCTTTTTACCACAACAACCACTTTCCCATGTTTCTGGACGTGGGGAGAGTGGCCTAGAATAAGCGCTATTTATCAGACGCCTTTATCCAAAGACAGGCAGCAGGGGATCGAACCCCTGGCTAGCTGAACGTCAATCAGCAACGCTGGCACTTCTTCACCATGCCCGGATGGATGAGATGGTGTAGTGGACTGCAGTCATCTCTGCTCCTCTTTGTTTGCTATAGCTGATTATGAGCTCCGAGACCAATTTAGGGAGGGATACTGAGGATGTGAGAAAAACGCGCACACACACACACACACACACACACACACACACACACACACACACACACACACACACACACACACACGCGCACACCCACACAACCCGCACACACACACACACACACACACACACACACACACACACACACACACACACACTTGCGCGCACACACACACGCACACACAGACACACACACGCGTCTCAGCAGGGAAACACTATTTTTTTTTCCTCACTGAAGACTGCACTTGATTGAAAGAATAAGCTCATTTCAGTGGTGTCTTTGGACAGAATAAAAGGCAGCATTGGGAAACGACCACTGGATATGCAATGCAGATGAAAGCAAAAGAAAAATGGTGAGATTTTTACAGAAGTAGACAGTGAGAATCCTTTAGAAGATAGCTAACAATTATAATGAGAGAAAAACAGAAAGAAAAGAAGGTTTATGTTGCACAGCCCATCACAGACAACCTACTATCAGCTCACGTTACTGACAGTAGCATTAGCAGGGGGTGGTAGTGTAATGGTTAAGGAGCTGGGCTAGCGTGCGGTAGCCTGAAAGTTGTGGATTCAATTCCTAGCTTCCACTGTTGTACCCTTGAGCAAGGCACTTAACCCCAAGTTGCTCCGGGGACAATGTAATCCCTTGTTATACTGTATAGTTGACATATGCAAGTCATTTTGGACAACAGTGTCTGCTATATGAGTAAATGTAAATTACAATGACTTTTTATTGTGGGTTTAAGGTTGGGGTCACTTAAGTAGGTGTGAACTGACTCTTCATTAATGTACAGTTAAATGTAAAGTGTCTTTGAGTGTCTTAAAAAGCACTATACAAATTAAATCAGTGGTTCTTAACTGGTCTGGCTTTGGGACCCACAATTTCCCATGTTCATTAAGTCGCGACCCATATATATATTTTACAGCGTTCAAGACAACAGATTTGGTGAGCTACATGCTAAGACAGGCGAAGTGCCTGTAGGCCTATTTGTTTGGAACATGCTGTTTGGCATTACATTTGTGAAGTCTCCAACTCCTGATGTCACCTTAAAGTACTTGACAGGTCTGTCTTTGACAGGTGTACTTTATTATGAGGCATTTTCGCTCATGTTCCAGCAATTGTGAACATCGCACACTGTGGATTCTGCACCATTTCGTCTCAATTTAAGTCTATTTGAAATGGGCGATTTCTTCTCTTTTTTTTACCACAAGCTCCGCGAGTCGCGACCCACCCAGAATGGTTCCGCGACCCACTTTTGGGTCCCGACCCACCAGTTAAGAACCACTGCAAATTAAATGTATTATTAAAGGATTATTGTTTATCTTTCAGTTATATTTCATTCCCTTGCTTTGAAACCAATGCTGAGTAAGCTTGAAGCCTCTCTAAAGCTACTTTCTTTGAGCAGAAGAATATATAAGCATACAGCATATCTGAAATGGCCAAGATGTGAAGAATCATGAATAAATGCATGAGTCAAGAACATATAATTCAACATCAAACTGAGATGTGTTATACAGGAATGACACAGGTAGGGTAATCTCCTCTCCAAAGCTCTGTCTTTAATCCCCTTCTAAACCCAATGTGAGCAAAGCTATACGGCTGTACAGTCTTACACATCACAGGGCTTTATCCATGTGATTGTATGTATTATCACAGGGTTCTGGTATCATTTTATTGGGCAATACATCTATAGTCACGTTTACATGGACAGTTTTAAAAAAAAATTCTGATTAAAAAACTCGTGCCGTCTGTTTACATGGGGTACGTTCTATTCAGATCAGGTGCTCTCAATCGCTTTAGAATCTTTGATCGGAATAGCCGTTGTTGCCTACTTTTCCTTGAGAAGATACAGCAGTCAATCCGAATGACCGTATACTGTACATGGCTGTTCATTCGGAATAGGAATGGACTACACCAACTGTTTCATTCCGATTAATATTCTAATCGGATCAGGAATTTTCATTCCAATTGTTTATATGACCATTTTTATTCCGATTGAGCCGTTTTTCCATTTCTAATCAGAATAGAAGTGTCCATGTAAACGTGGTTTATGAGAAGGACAACAATGCAGCATTTCCTATTTCTGGTTTTAAACATCTCTGCCTTCACGCCAGGTTCTCTTGTAGGATAGTTTGGAGTCGTAACGTGAGGATTTCTACTTGCATGTAAGAACAGGGAGATGGTTACTGTCTCCATCAGAACATAGAGATTACATTCTACCAGTGCAGACAACATTCTGCAGTGCAAACCGAGAAATCAAGTTAACAAGCATTCTCAGTTCTTTAGATAGCTGTTATTACACAGCTGTAGTTTCACGAGTGTCCCGTTAAGGGCTACCAGACTGAAGGGTGCCCAAATGAAGGGTGGCAAAATCACAGAGGGATGGAGAGGGTGCTGGTGTGCAGCTGACAAGCATGTCTCTCAGTGTGAGAGACTGGAAACAGAAGCAGATAGACAGCTTCACTAATGAGGAGACTCTGGGTGACCATCCAGGAGATAAAGCAGACATCATTAACTACCAATAGTCTCTTTTTCTCTTTTCCTCTCTCTCTCTCTCTCTCTCTTTCTCACAAACACACACACGCGCATACATGCACACACACCGTACATCAAACACCCGCCCCTATCCTCTCTGTCTGTCTTTCTCTCACACATGCACATTCACACACACACAAACACACACACACACACACACACACACACACACACACACACACACACACACACACACACACACACACACACACACACACACACACACACACACACACACACACGTACATACACACACAAGTTTGAAGAAAACAATACATGAATTGTATGCATTCGTTCACTAAAAATGCATTGAGTTGCGACCTCGCATGCTTCTCATCCTCGATTCAGGGTTCTTATCTTATGTTCCATTTCTTTCATTCTATTCATTCTATTATCTTTTCATAATTGGAAGAGGATCTTTTTTAGTCAAACTCATTTGTTATTGATTTATTTAGGTATAACAGGGCAAAATGTTTTTTCTCAGTCCCCAACCTTAGGTAACCAAGGCTGTGATGAGAATACAACCTGTTGTCTCTCTCTTACAAAAGCTTTTTGTGTCTCCCACATTCTACAGGATTTGTAGTCTGTGTGCCCATCACGCAGCAAGCTATTCTTACTTTTCCTCAATGTCAAATCACTCCCCTCCTCCACTCGTCCTCTGGGTCCTTATTCTTGTTCTCTTTCTTTCTTTCTTACTTTCCTTCTGTCCATGACTTGAATGGAAAGAGTAATCTCCTTATGATGAATAACTATTGTTAGTAGATTACTGCAAAAACAAAGTTGTTTTTTTCTAGACAGATTTGATGTCCTCCTCTCTCAGGTCAGCCTGCCCCCTCTTCTTTATCAGCCCCTCTCCTTACCACACTTCTCTCATTCTCCTGTTCCATCTCTCTCTCTTTCTTTCCATCCTACTCACTCACTCACTTTCTCTCTCTCTATCTTCTACTTTGTTCTTCTTTTTTGTCTGACCTACTTGTCCAACAGTTTCAGACCCCCCAGCCCCCCCCCCCCCCGCATACATTTGTAGCGTAGCAAAGAAGAGGCTGCACTGCATGTTAATTCTAAAACATACAGTACTTCATGTGTGCAAGTAGTCTTTCTCACACTCACACCCTCACACAAAATACCATTACATACATACAAACACATATCCACCCACCCACCTAGTACTCACGTGCAAAGACACATACACACACACACACACACACACACACACACACACACACACACACACACAAAAGACAACAAGAGCTAAATACCATTAGTACACCTTGTAGCAAGCAACATGTCACAGATTAGCATAAATTTCATCCTATTAGCATAAGACATTACAGCTGAACCAACAAATTCACACGGCATGCTAATACACCACAGTCCTGAACAACGACACAAACACTAAACACACATGGGACCTTGTGTGTGTAAATAATAATCTAGATGGGGCCATTGAGCTGGTACGCTAATAGGCTGTTTGTTCACTTGTGCATAACATATAATTAATCTTGATATAGTTAATGAAAGTGATGGATGTGTTCATTTTTTATTTTATTATGACCGCCGCGCAGCGAAGCTCGTATAGGTTTAGTCAGATGTTTTGTTTTTTTCTTTTTCGCATGCCCAAATTTCCGTCAATGAGTCCCGGGACACTGAAAGACCGGGGTACACGAAACTTGGTGGGCATGTAACCCCACATGGATAGCATGGAACCATCGTTTTTCGTTTTGATCTGTAGCCCCCCCGCTGGACTGGACCCCCTGAAAGGAGGGTAGGGCAGACACAGTTTTCTGTGAATATCTCGAAAACCGTAGGGTTTAGGAGGACCATTTTTTTTTGGTATGTTGATCTCAAGAGGCCATGTCAACCCATTCAATAACCACTCATTTCATGTATAGCGCCACCTAGTTAAACACAAAAAAGTAAAAATGAGGTGTTGTAATCGCAGGTATCTGTGACCTAACATAGTCAAAACTGCACGAAATTGGAAGTGTAGGATCATTATGACACCCTCTGAATGCACGCCAAGTTCCGTGGAATTCTGTTCATGGGGGGCCACACAATAAATGAATTTATGTTACTATACACCAACTGGCCTGTAGGTGGCCGGAGACAGTTTTCTGTGAATATCTCGAGAACCGTAGGGCCTAGGAGGTCCACCTTTTTTATGTATGTTGGTCTTAAGGGGGCATGTCAACCCATCCCATTACCACTTATTTCATGTATAGCGCCACCTAGTTAAAAATTAAAAAGCAAAAAATTAGGTGTTTTCATCACAATATCTCTGGCTGACAAGGTCAAAACTGCACGAAATTAAAAGTGTAGGATCATTATGACACCCTCCGAATGCATGCCAAGTTTTGTATACTTTCGTTCATGGGGGGCCTTACAATAAAATAATTTATGTGTACATTTAGTGACGTACACCAACAAGGATTCCCGGGACACTGAAAGACCGGGGTACACAAAACTTGGTGGGCATGTACCCCCACATGGATAACATGGAACCGTCATTTTTCGTTTTGATCTGTAGCAGACACAGTTCTCTGTGAATATCTTGAGAACTATAGGGCCTAGGATGACCATTTTTTTCCGTATGTCATGTTAGGGGTCATGTTAACCCATTCCATGTGCACACAAGTGCACAAACAGATACACACACACACACACATACATTCACAGTAATTATACGTATGACACATACTCACACAGTAGACGTACACTTGCATGCACAGGCACATACGCAGGCACACACACAAGCACGCACGCACACACACACACACACACACACACACACACACACACATAACATAAACATAACACAAACAATCAAGAATTTCTCAGAATTATGAACAGGCAAGATGGAGGTGGGGTTGTATAAAATGAATTTTACATGTGAAATCTATGAACTAATAATGTTTTGGTACTTGTTGTCTAGCAGATACCAGTGAGAATTGAGTGTGGATAATGCAATTTAGTGAGAGTTAGAATCATATAGGCCTTTCAGCGTGATTTCTTTTTGTGGAAAAAATGTGCTGGACTGGGCGGCGGTCATATTTTGTACCGCTCTGCGGTACATCTAGTTTTTACTATTTCGGTTTTAGACCCAGCCTAGGAACTGTGAGTGTGTATGTGTGAGAGAGAAAGAGAAATAGAGAGAGAGGGAGAGAGAGAGAGAGAGAGAGAGAGAGAGAGAGAGAGAGTGTTTGACTTGATTTGGTTGGACTATTTGGGTTGATATGAACAGTGGGCTGGCGTGGTGGTGCTGGCGTGCGTGCAGAGAGACTGTGTGGGCTGAAATCTTTACTCCTCCTACTCCTTTACTTCTTTTCCATTAACTGCAATTAGAACACACTACAGTAGGATGGCCACTCATGAATTTAGAGCTCTACAGCAAGGCACTGGACATAAAAGCTCCCATACACATGCACTTACACACACATACACACACACACACACACACACACACACACACACACACACACACACACACACACTAACGTGCCGGCACAATGCCTCTTCAAATGCATGTTACCATATGCAAGTACTCAAATGTACTCAAGTGCTATATAATTAGAGAGTATAATGTAGTCTATGTCCTTTATAGGGTTGTGTGCATATGCATGCATATTCATAACTTACATGGACCCGCATACAGTCATGCACACACAAAAACAAACACACACACTTCACTCAAGATATTTACAGCAATGACCGAGAAAGATCTCTAGGGAGAAAGTGTTGCCAAAGAGTGAAAGGCAGATGTAGGTAAACTCTTCTCTTCCAAACAGTGTCCTAAACTCTTATAACTGCTTAAAATCTAATCAGAGCAGGACTGTGTGAGATCTGACTGTCAATCACAGTCTGGTGTAGTCTGGTGCGCACTGACGAGCACAAACTCGATGAGAGGGTGCTCGGTGGTATTGGGGGAGGGGCATGAGAGTTCTAAACATTCAACATTTTGGTTAAGTCCCCTCAATCTGTCAACTGCACCTTTAAGGGCAATTCCGTGCAAAACTGTCACATCCATAACGCCAACACAATGCCATGGTATTTAGTTGCCGTTATGGATGTGACAGTTTTGCGTGGAATTGCCCTTAACTGAAATGAAAAACCAGGTTATACTCACAAGTTGTAAAAGCTCCTAAACAATTACACACACTAACACACAAACACAATGCCTTCACATGCATATCACCTAAAGCAAGTAATGCATGGGTGATACATGCAGCTTGTTTGCATATGCTTGTAGGCACAACTCATCAGTTAACAATTATGTCTGATCTACAAACTCTCAAGAGGCGACCCTAAATGAACTCTTCCAAAATAATTATTTCACAACTCACTACAATCATCAGTTCTGCAAATATAATTTTCCAATCACACTATGCTTAAGTAACAGCTGCAGCCACTGAATAGAGGACGTAAAAAAAACGATTGTGATTGCTGATGCAACTGTGCTTCGTATCTCACCAGGAGATCCTATCAAAGGAACAGAAGCTTTCCATCTAAATCCACACAAATACCACAGTCTCATTTGAACATCAAGAAAATTAATAATCAGATGTCTCAAGTAATTAAAATTTATGAGACTGGAGATTAAATATGCAAGATGAGACGGGAGGAATTTTAATGCTCTGCTTGTTCAGGCCACCAAAAATATTCAAAATGTGTGTGTGTGTGTGTGTGTGTGTGTGTCAATCAAAACCGCATTAAAAAAAAAATCTGATTAGTAAATGCCATTTTTAATGAGAAAGGCACCCACTCGTTTCAGAAATAGCTACAATCAGATCTGCGGCCACCCAAATCTCTGCCATTTATTAAGCACAGCGTCTCGCTGCCAAAGGATTCGCAGGTCTGACTGCCTTTGCCACGGGCTTACCGGCAATCCAAAATGTCCATTCACTCAGACGCTTTGTCACACAGCGCAGCTTTATTAGATACAACACAAACACAACAACTGATAAATCAAGCGTGAATGTCACATCAATAAAAACTAATATCACCAATCTGTAGCCATCTTTTTATTTGGCATTCTAAAAGAAAGCTTGAATTGTAACATCCTAATCATGAACTGTGATAAATCATGTGTTCAGGCGCCAGTATCTCAGCCTCCCAAAGGGATCTTGGGACAGCAGTGTTCATAACTGAAATGACAGAACTGATTCCAGATCAGCTGCTGGAAGTTATTTCTCCACAGAGGGGAAATAGGGACGGCTTTCAGAGCATCTGGCTTTTATAAAGTTCCGTTTTGGAAGGCTCTCAAATGGAACCGTGACTGCGGCTGCGTGTTATATCGGCGAGAGAAAATTGTCATTGAATTACCACCAAAGAGTGAGGGAAATATAGCTATTTGCACCAACTAATTAAATTCTGTGTGAATCTGTAATTGACTGTACAGACACATAGATAGATAGATAGATAGATAGATAGATAGATAGATAGATACTTTATTGATCCCCAGGGGAAATTCAAGTAAACATAAATTAACATAAACACACACATATATGCATACTTGCACACTGTACACACACAAAAGCATAGACAAGCAGACACACAGACAGGAATGCACACACACACATACACACACACACACACACACACACACACACACACACACACACACACACACACACACACACACACACACACACACACACACACACACACACACACACACACACACACACACACACAGGCACTTATTCACTGCAGTACTTCACCACATTCACAACTCTTTTATTGAGCCTCTCCCTCCCACCCTCTATGGGTGAGAAGACAGCCGTTAAACTTGTTAAAGTCCTTTGTGTCTGTAATGGCTCATTCTGTACTGGGAATGATTGGCTGGGCTGTGTACAACAGCTGCCGTAAATCGCTCTGCTACCCGCCACTGCTTATTGGCTAATTTCCGCCTCCTGGTCAATCCATCTCTCTCTCTCTCTCTCTCTCTCTCTCTCTCTCTCTCTCTCTCTCTCTCTCTCTCTCTCTCTCTCTCTCTCTCTCTCTCTCTCTCTCTCTCTCTCTATTCTCTGTCTATTCT
This sequence comes from Alosa pseudoharengus, assembly GCF_046254945.1. Taxonomy (NCBI): domain Eukaryota; kingdom Metazoa; phylum Chordata; class Actinopteri; order Clupeiformes; family Clupeidae; genus Alosa; species Alosa pseudoharengus. The sequence goes on along the minus strand of NW_027468689.1, from coordinate 17,149,117 downwards.
TATTCTCTTCTCTCTCCTGTGGAATCATTTTCTGCTTGTCCTCTCTCAATCTTCTCCCCTCACTGGTCTCCACAGCTTACTGGCATTGTAAAAGTAATCATGGCCTCACTGATGCCCTCAGTGCTGAGGCCATCGGCCAATCAGGGACAATGTTGGTGACCAGTAGGCAGAGTCCTGAGAAGTTACCAAACTGAAGGTCAAGAGTGACTGACATAATGACAGAGAGACAGACAGACAGACATTTCCTTTCATTGAGAGAGAGTGCATGTGTGTGAGAGAGAGAACAAGAAAGGTTGGCAGATGAATGAAAGATGGTAGATGAAGGCCATAGAGAGAAAAGAGAAAAAACAGGGGAGACATGAATGAAAAAGAGAGAGAAGAGAAGAGGGAGATAGATAGATAGATAGATAGGTAGATAGGTAGATAGATGGATAGAGAGAGAGATTTTGTCAGTCTATGCACGGGCATGGAGAGGAATCTTCTACCATTCACAAAGTACCACTCATAGACCCACATCCAAACTCTTAGAATGGAGCAGAGCAGAAGCATGAAAAAAGGCTCTCTTGAAGAGCTGTCTCTTGTCCAACTGACTCTCTTGAAGAGCTGTCTCTTGTCCAACTGACTCTCTTGAAGAGCTGTCTCTTGTCCAACTGACTCTCTTGAAGAGCTGTCTCTTGTCCAACTGACTCTCTTCAAGAGCTGTTGTCCAACTGACTTTCTTCAAGAGCTGACTCTTGTCCAACCCACTGAGGTAAGAGGAGAGGAGCAGGAACAGGAAGAGAAGTTCCATCCAGTCAGAAGAGGAGGCACAGGCGTATGAAATGAAATGAATAAATGCAGAGGATGGATAGAAGAATGGATGGATGGATGGATGGATAGAAGGATGACTGGGTGGATGGATGAGTGGATTAAGGTATGCTTGCATGGATAGTTCATTGATGAGACCAGCAGATGGATTGATAGATAGATGGATGGATGGATGGATGGTTCAAAAGGCAAATTGATGAGACCAGCAGATGGATTGATGGATGGACAGATGATGGATAGAAGGATGCATGAATGGATGGATGGATGAGTGAATGGACGAGTGGACTGAGGAGTGTTTGCGTGGATACAGTTCAAATGGAGCGGATCGTGAATGGATGTATAAGCGGGTCATTCCAAAGGTGTACTGTTGCAATGCAAAGGTGCGATGATGAGAGCAGACGGATGGATGCCATGACAGGAGAGGGACAGATGGTCGGAGGAACACGTAGAGAGAAGAGTGAACTAGAGGGAAAAAAATGTGTTTCTTCTATTTTTATTAAAGGTTGATTGTATGGCTGTGAAAAACAAAGTGAGAACTAATAGGAAGACAAGAGAACGTGGGAGGTGAGCTTTTCACATTTGCCACATGCCGTGTGTGTGTGTGTGTGTGTGTGTGTGTGTGTGTGTGTGTACATGGATGTGTGAAGAAAGAGTGTGCATGTGTGAAATGGGTGTGTGCATGCTGCATGTGTTTTTAGTGTGTGCAAAAAGTGAAGCATTTGTGTCTGTGTGTGTGTGTGTGTGTGTATCCATTTCCATGAGTATGTGTGAACAAGTAATATAGAGTGCAGTGTAGGAGGTATTGTGTAGGTGGCTGCATATCTGCCCCAACTTGTACATATACTGTTCTCTTTGCCTCAGCCCTGACAGGAGCCTGACTGGCCGACCGACAAGCAACCCAGCCATGCCGCGATCACCATTACCACCACCACCCTGGCACGTACCTAAGATTAATTACATAGCCTCACAGAGAAGGGGGGAACACACACACACACACAAACACACACACACACACACACGCACACACACACACAAATTAAAATTGAAGAAATTATAGAGACAGAGAAAGAATTACACACACAAATGCATACACAGGCCCACACAC
>NW_027468689.1:17127205-17139705 GCF_046254945.1 Alosa pseudoharengus | reverse complement strand
TTTGCAAAAGCGTCTCCTCCTCCCTACACACACACACACACACACACACACACACACACACACACACACACACACACACACACACACACACACACACACACACACACAATGTAATATATAACAGCACATTTAAATTAATACATGTTCATTAATTAATGCATGCACACACACATACACACACAGAAACACATGCACACACATTCAATTACTATTAGGCCAGGAGAGTTTAGGTTAGGTTAAATCTGAACAAGGTATGCTTGTGTCTGAACAGCACCAACATGCAGTACAGTAGTGTTTATTTTCACACACACACACACACACACACACACAAACACAGACACACACACACACACAATGTAATATATAACAGCACATTTCAATTAATACATGTTTACTCCAAAACATATTACAGTAACATTATCTGTTAATGGAAAACACAGAGGAGTTTCTTTATGCCTCATAAATCCAAAGCTTTAAAATGCATGTAGTGTGTATATTCCACACTTATATACATTTTAATCAATATTGTATAAAACCCAATTATCTTGGGCAAAATAATAAAATGGTCTACGGCTTAGTAATTAAGTCTCTGTGTGGGCATGAGTGGCCATAAAATAGAAATAGAGGTGTGTGTGTGTGTGTGTGTGAGAGAGAGAGAGACAGAGAGAAAGTGTTTGTGTGTGTGTGTTGGTGAGAGAGAGAGCGAGAGAGATAGAGAGTGTTTGTGTGTGTGTCAGAGAGAGAGAGACAGAGAGAAAGAAAGAAAGTGTGTGTGTGTGTGTGTTGGTAAGAGAGAGAGAGAGAGAGAGAGATAGAGATAGTGTGTGTGAGTGTGTATGTGTGTGTGTGTGCGTGCGTGCGTGCGTGCGTGTGTCTGTTTGCATTTGGGTTCAAACTGGTAGTCATGTACTCCTCAAGCCTTTAAAATGGAACAACCCCAATGTGTCACTTGTCAATGTTGACAATGTAAATGTAAAAATCAGGTCCAAGTCCAAGTATACTTGCGTATACAAGGAATTTGGTCTCTGCATTTATCCCATCCATGAATTAGTGAACACACAGTGAGGTGAAGCACACACTAAACCAGAGCAGTGAACTGCCTTGCTACAGCGGCGCTCCGGGAGCAGTGAGGGGTTAAGTGCCTTGCTCAAGGGCACTTCAGCCGTTCCCACTGGTCGGGGATCAAACCGGCAACCGTCCAGTTCCAAGCCCGAAGCTCTAACCAGTAGACCAAGACTGCCCACAATAATGTTCCCACAAGTAGCCTCTAGATAGATAGATAGATAGATAGATAGATAGATAGATAGATAGATAGATAGATAGATAGAAATCACTTTGGCAGCAATTAAATGTTTTAAATGATTCAATGATGATTAAAAGCTAACACCGTAGTACAAACATCGTAAATTCAATCCACAGAGTGAAGAGAAGCTAAGAGAGGAGACTATCAATAAGCCAATAACCAAGTGAAAGTACCTAGCTTCCATCCATTAGTTGTACAGGTCAGTTTCCCGTAAATGGATTAAGCTTAGTCCTAGACGGAACACAAACTACAGTGAAAATCTCTATTGAAAAAAGCTTAGTGTTCACCTGGTTAATGTCATCATTTGTCTTGATGCATACATGCATGTGGCTGACTGATTCTCTGTTGCATTGCAAGACTGTAACAAGTAAGAAATAATAACAACCACTCACTTTTAATTGTGGCACCTGTCTACATGATATATTATTAATATCACACAGGGAATATTTATCAAGTTGAGTGTCATATTATAACCCCCCTTCTAAATAAAAAAAATAAAATAAAAAAATAAATAGAAGAGCTAAACGATTGTCAGCATTCAAAGCTGAAACCCCCAACAAGCGTATCAAACCCTTTAGCTCTCTCTCTCTTTTGTTCTCTCTCTCTCTCTCTCTCTCTCTCTCTCTATCTCTCTCTCCATCTCTAAATGGTCTACACCACAGTGTGAGGTTCAGAGGCTCTAATTACCCATTAAACTATAACTCAGAACCGTGATTGATCAGGCAGATATTGACTTGTTAATTAAAGCACTTGGGGTAAAAAAAAAAGAAAACAGCCACTGGAGCGGCGCTCTGTGTTGGTGCTCGATCATGCTATAGCGGAACGGTTCTAGAGGAGGCTTGGAACCGGCCCAGGGGGAGACTTTGGTTCTGATGTATGGGGTACAAGTGAGTGTTTATACTGGAGAGAGGGAGGAGAGAGAAGCCCATCGGAGGTGATGAAGCATCAGTAAAGGTGTCAGGGGGCACATGATGAAGAGATGGAGAGACGGGAGCAGACGGAGAGAGCGAGGGAGGGGGGAGGGAGAAAAGAAAAAAGACAGAGAGGGTACAGAGAGAGAGAGAGAAAGAGAGAAAGAGAGAGAGGAAGACAGGAAAATCAATGTAGGAGGTAGAAAGAGAGGGAGAAAGAGGGGGAAATGGGGGAGAACAAAAAAAGAGAGTGAAAGAGAGGGTGAAGAGATGGAGAGAAACAGAGAAAAAAATAGAAGAGAAGAGAGATACAGTAGAGGGAAATAGAAAGAGAGTGATGAGAGAGAAATAAATTCAATGCGCATCAATTAAATGAGCCCCTTATAATTTAAATGAATGCTCTCATTAATGTCCTTCATGGAGAAGATCTTCTACTCCATCTTAGTCTAGCGTCAAAGTGCTTCACAATGTCCATTATTAATCAACAGCCAATGCCGAGCTGAATGTAGGCGTTCAGTTGGGAATATCCAAAAACCCTGTCTGATAGATGATTGGAACTGAAAGGGGGGGAAAATAATCCTCCACTCGGCTGCGCCCGATGCTCTTTGCTGAATTAAACACAGCCTCACACGGTGCGTTTGGTTACTACTCCTATTATTATTACAGCGACACCACATGATGCTCCCGTTGGGCCAGAACTCCATTTAACTGACAAACATTGTGCGGTTCACCTGAGGGAGAGCGGCCCACGTCGGCATGGAAATGAGACAGGAGAGCATCGCATAGCTCGGCACAACGCCGCACTGCACACAGTGGAAGGCCCATCCTCCACTGCTCATCAGAAACCCTCGCCCAGAGCACTCTGTACCCATACAGGATCAGCACGCAGGCAGGCCGCAACTAAGCCAGATCCACAGGCAGTATCTGCTTCAGAGAGTACTTATTACTCTCTCTCTCTCTCTCTCTCTCTCCCTCTCTCTCTCTCTTTCCCTCTCTCTCTCTCTCTCTCTCTCTCTCTCTCTATATATATATATATATATGGAGAGAGAGAGAGAGAGAGAGAGAGAGAGAGAGAGAGATAGATATATATACTTTATTGATCCCTAGGGGAAATTTAAGAACAGTCATTATGTATATGACTGTCAATCTGTCTCTCTCTATTCTATCTCATGGCATTTTGGTCACTGCTACTAATCTTTACACACATACACTACACACACACACACACACACACACACACACACACACACACACACACACACACACACACACACACACACATACACACACACACACACACACACACACACACACACACACACACACACACAGAGACAAACACAAAGATGCATGCATAGACACACTCAAGCACACACACACACACACACACACACACACACACACACACACACACACACACACACACACACAGAGAGCCACACACAAAGATGCATGCATAGACACACTCAAGCACACACACACACACACACACACACACAGACACACACACACACACACACACACACACACACACACAGAGACACACACAAAGATGCATGCATAGACACACTCAAGCACACACACACACACACACACACACACACACACACACACACACACACACACAGGGGCCTCAGGGAGAAGAAACCTCTTCGGCTAGAGCATAAAGACAAACACAGGCGAGACACCAGTGCTGAAGAACAATGTGCCAACCTCAATTAGCCCATCCCTTTCTCTCTATCGCCCTCTTGCCATCTCACTCTCACTCTATCTGTCTCTGTCTCTCTCTTCATTTCTACCACTCACTCTCTTTTACACTCTCTCCCACTTTTCCTGCTCCCTCTGCCCCTTAGAAATGGTACTTTTTGTCCCATCTGTGTGTGCCAGACTGATTCTCCACCCTGGCTCTGTCTGTCCAAGCTACCATAGTCAAGAATCCTCTCTCTCTCTCTCTCTCTCTCTCTCTCTCTCTCTCTCCCTCTCTCTCTCTCTCTCTCTCTCTCTCTTCTTAAGTTTTTGAAAACATCTTGCGGATGTTATGGTGAAACAGCAGGGGTAATTTTAGGTAAACATAAATATAATTGGGGCCAGGAGCTTACAAGGGCATGTATGCCTATAGGGACTGGTCATCCAAAGCGGCTGTTCAGCAGGGTCACAGGTCATTAGAAGGAAAATAGAATGAAGACCTAGGCACATATGTATTACCTAATGTGGCGAAGAAGACACAGCTTCAGAATCAGCTTACTTTTAAATGTAAATGTAAATCAGGTTTCTTGGCCAAGTATACTTGCGTATACAAGGAATTTGGTCTCTGCATTTATCCCATCCGTGAATTAGTGAACACACGGAGCACCCAGTGAAGACACAGTGAGGTGAAGCACACACAAACCCGGAGCAGTGAGCTGCCTTGCTACCGCGGCGCTTGGGGAGCTGTGAGGGGTTAGGTGCCTTGCTCAAGGGCACTTCAGCCGTTCCCACTGGTCGGGGACCGGCAACCCTCCAGTTACAAGCTTGAAGCCCTAACCAGTAGGCCTCAACTGCCTCAAATAAACTAAAGCTTCATGAACTAAATGCTCAAGACGGAGTCCGGATTACATTAAAGCTACACTTCTTCAGTATCCTTTTGCTTTGTCTTTTGCTGAGTTTGAATCAGTGGATTGAAATTTGACACAACATTTCTCAAATTCAAATTCAAATTCAAAATGATTTATTGCCATGACAAGGTCATTTGTATTGCCAAAGCAGTTATTATGTAATACAATAAACAAAAAAACAACTCTCTCTCTCTCTCTTCCACACACACTCACACACACACACACATACTGTACACACACACACACCTACACACACAGACACACACACACACACACACACACACACACATTACATAATTCAGCAATCAGCACACTACGGCAAGAGCAGAATTGGACAGAAGGCTTGGTGCATTTGGAGTTGATTTGATATTTTATCTCTAATAGTGACAGATAATTTAGAGAAAATCAGAGAGAGCATGAAGAGGATGTTGGTGCGTGAGAAACAATGCACAATGGATGTGTCCACATTGCCAGCAAGTTGGAATGAGGTGTAATTGCTCTCCAAAAATAGAAGCCACCTTCTCAACACATAACATACCAAACTACACAGTGGGTTTTGTATGTGATATTGGAGTTTGAGTGTATGTGTGTTAATGAGAGAGACAGAGAGAAGGAGAGAGCATTTGTGTGTGTGTGTGTGTGTGTGTGTGAGTGTTATGTGTGTGCGAGCGAGCGAGTGTGTGCGTGTGCGTGTGTGTGACTGTGTGTGCGTGTGTGTGTGTGTGTGTGGTGGAGTGTCGTGGCCAATTCTCCCTCCTTAATGGGAGGTGATGAGTAGCACCAAAGAGAGAGAGAGAGAGAGAGTGTGAGTGTGTGTGTGTGTGTGTGTGTGTGTGTGTGTGTGTGTGTGTGTGTGTGTGTGTGTGTGTGTGTGTGTGACTGGAGGCCAGAAAGCCAACATAGTGATGGAAGGGCAACAGACAAAGCTGACAGGAAAACATAGCAAAAACTTTTTCACAGGGTCCTTGGCAACCAGGACAGAAAGAAAAACAGAGAAAGAAAGAAAGAAAGAAAGAAAGAAAGAAAGAAAGAAAGAAAGAGTAAATGTCACTCTACCTCATACTGTCAGTTTCATCCTTTGGCTTCAAGCTCTGTGTCCAAACTATTTCTGCACAACAAATAGAGAGAGAGAGAGAGAAAGAGTTAAAAAGTCACAAAGTTACAAAACATGATTCAGCCAATCACACTGTAGAAAGCAGAGAGCATTAGGAGAGTGATGTATCTTCTACGTGTCCTACGGGGGGCGGGTATCTCCTTCCCTCAGTCTTAAGTCTATAGAATCCAACTTAAACCTTCGCAGTGACAAACACACAAATAAAGAGTTCTATACATTCCCATTTAGAATATAAGAGAGACAAAGAGAGAGGGAGGCAGAAGGACAAAAAATGTGAAGCAATATAAAGAGTAAATGAGGAGAGGAAAGAAAATGAAATTCATATAAAAAGGATTTACACTGAGATAAAGAAAGAGAGAGAGAGAGAGAGAGAGAGAGAGAGGGGGAGAGAGAAATCTACGGTGTGAGGCATCAAGCTGACCCACTTCACTGCGTGGGCCTGTATCTGGTGTGCTCTCGTTCTCACACACATGAGCTTGTATGTGTGTGTGTGTGTGTGCGTGTGTGTGTGTATGCTCTCCTTCTCACTTATAAGAGCTTGTGTGTGTGTGTGTGTGTGTGTGTGTGTGTGTGTGTGTGTGTGTGTGTGTGTGTGTGCGCTCTCCTTCTTGCTCACACAAGCTTCTGCAGGCAGCACAGACTCTACAGCAAGCAGCAATCAAAGCCGCAATGCCATGATCTGCCCATAATTAAAATATCAGTGTCACTTCACAGGCCCTGCATCCTGAGAGCCCTGGCATTATCAAACGGTTAGTGCCCAGTAGAGCCGGCCAACTCTGCCACGTTGGATACCAACGTCCGATGACCCTACAGCGTAACCCTATGCAGTGAATATGCTATGTTGAAATAAATCGCTTATTTATCACCATTAACAGGCATATATGCATGTTATCATCAACGTTTGCCAATATGTAAAAGACCCTTACAGAAATATTGGCCTCCAAAATGGCGACCATCTGATTCCCTAGTAGGTCAAACTCTCTCTATATACGGCTCTGGTGGCCAGTATCCATTGTCCCTTTTTTCAACTCATCTGAAGTGACCTTTCCAGCTGGGCATGCATTCTTTATTTATAGACAAGACATGTAGCAGCACTTTTTACACACATCAAAATGTCACACACAATGCACACACACACACACACCCCAAGACATCCTGAAGCAAGGAAAGTGCTCTGACTGACCACTCTACACAGTATAACCTTGTTCTGAGTAAACTAAATGCTTTAAAAGGGTTCTCGTACTGACACACTGTGCTTCTTTACTTAGCAAAAGTAACTGTGGGAAAACAGCGAGGAACTCAAGTTCTGCCGGATGTCTCTGGAAAAAAAATATTGATGTGCAATCGTGGAGCGTGGATTGTTGGCGCCCACTCACAGGAAAAAGGTCACAGTGAAGCGTCTTCACATGAAATTGAGTTTTTCACTCCATTAAAGTGTTGCCAAGGCAGGCGCAGATTAGTGCAGAGATAAATAACAAATGGGGCCCAATCAAGACTTCATTTGCTGCCGGATGCACCCGCATGCACCCGCGAGTGCAGGGATCGTGGCAGATTACACGATTAATTAAACGGTGACTCAGCTTTTTATTAGCAGCACTCGCCGAGCTGTACCTGGTGGCCTCCGAAGGGCTTCAATTGGCCAGCTTTGGGGACCGTGTGGGAGGACATACTAAAAACTGAAGAGGAACTTTGGGGGGAGAAATTATTTTTGCTACTTACCTTAATACTTTATTTGAAGGGTACTTTCACAGGGATGTTATGAGATACTCAAAAGCACTTATTTAACATTAAAAAGCAATGTTTCAGCATTCAAAGGAGACAGTCAAATATACATTCTTCATCAGCACAGATGTAGTCTTTAAACGTTACAGGTATTCTTTTTTTAAATGTTTTTTTTATTTTAGTTATAGACTGAACATAGCACATATTGACAAAACAGTCATCACCATCATGAATGTAATGTAGTTCAATACAGAGTATATGAAGGTACTCAAACAAAAAATACTGCATTAGTGGACATATAGAGTCTGTCTGAAACAGGTCACTAAAGGAGGCCATTTAGATAGATAGATAGATAGATAGATAGATAGATAGATACTTTATTGATCCCCAGGGGAAATTCAAGCTTTGCAGGTATCAGAGATGACTGTCCCTTGTGAATGTGTTCTCAGTGTGTTCTTAGACAATAGTGCAATATTTTGCAACTGAGTAAAATCTTTAAAACTTTGGAAAAGGGCCCCATAAGCTCTTAATTGTCCAATGGCAATTTGACTTTAAATGACTTGTGTCGGCATCTTTTCAAGAGCGTGAGTGTATAATGCACATTTAGGGATCTTTACAAGAGATGTAAATAGACATCTATTAACCGCTGACAGTCAATTAGAGGACAAACTGGCCTGAAATGCAATTAAGACGGCATAAATACCCACAGGAGCGCTAATTGCTGAATGTGGAGAAAAGAAAAACATCTTTAAGTGGATGTGAGAGTCAATGGAGAACAAGTGTCGCTGAGGAACAGGAAGAGCAGAGTGGCCACATTAGACACTCTGTGTTATGAGTGTACTTGAATCAGCAGCATCAGTCACTCGCAGTGTTATTAGTGCACTTGAATCAGCAGCATTTCAGAACCAAGCAGGATTACGTGCCCCGTATAGGCAAGAGAGAGAGTGTGTGTGTGTGTGTGTGTGTGTGTGTGTGTGTATGTGTGTGTGTGTGTGTGAGAGAGAGAGAGAGAGAGAGAGAGAGAGAGAGAGTGTGTATGTGTGTGTGTGTGAGAGAGAGACAGAGAGAGAGAGAGAGAGAGAGAGAGTGTGTGTGTGTGTGTGTGTGTGTGTGTGTGTGTGTGTGTGTGTGTGTGTCTGTGTGTGTGTGTGTCTGTGTGTGTCAAGGCTCTAACGCTTGCCTACAAAGTAGTCTCCGGTTCTGCTCCCACCTACTTGAATGCCTTCATACAGACATACGCTACCTCCAGACCGCTGCGCTCCTCAGACGAACGACGTCTAGCTCTACCTCCGGTACGCTCAGGCCAATCCAAACTTTTCTCATCTGTTGTTCCTCGTTGGTGGAACACACTGCCAGTTCCTACAAGGGCAGGGACATCCCTCTCCATTTTCAAAAAACTCCTGAAGACCCAGCTCTTTAGAGAACATCTCCTCTCATAGCAACACTTACAACAAGTCTTGCTGATCCTAGCACTCACCAGCCGTCTTAAACGGACACGTAACTGTTAACAATAGCACTCACTGATGCACTTATTCTTACTGTACTTATTCTTATGTTTTTTAAATTGTCCTAATATTGTTGAGAATTGCTCTAAAACTTAAACTGTTTACCATGTTAGTCGCTTTGGTTAAAAATGCGTCAGCCAAATGTAATGTAATGTAATGTGTGTGTGTGTGCGCACACATGTGTGCATGTGTGTGTGTGTAGGCGTGTGTGTGCACGTACTGTACACCAAGAGTCTATGTGAGAGCGTGCTAATCTGTGGTCTCTAACCACAAGAGCACTCAAAAGAATGAAAGATTAATGCATTAAATAGCTGATTATATTGCACTCTCACTCTCTCTCTCACACACACACACACACACACACACAGACACACACACACACACACACACACACACACACACACAGACACACACACACACACACACATACACACACACACACACACACACACAGACACACACACACACACACACACACACACACACACACACACACACACACACACACACACACACACACACACACACACACACACACACACACACACACACACAAAGTGAACTGGTTGTGACTGAACACACAAGAGCTAAGTAAATCGGTGGGTACATTCCATCACTAGGGAGACACTGGTTACATGAATCTAATTAGTTGGGTGGTGCTACATTAGTGGGATTGCCTTCTTTTATTGTGATGGGACTATAGTGATTTGCCCAAGTGCTAACGAGAGGCTCTCTCTCCGTAAAAACCCTTTCAACAGATGAATAAACCACTCTCTAGTCTCCCTCCGTTTACACTGATGAACGGGCTGTTACTGCAGCACGAGGGACAATAAGGGATCATTCTTTATTAAGAGACCTGCGTTTCCATTGCTCAGGGCAAGGGATAGGACTAGATCCTTGTTATGATAAGAGTCACTGACTTAATGTTGAGGAAAGGAAGAGACAGAGTCAGGCTCCGAACACATTAATATTTCAGATGACAGGGCCCAGAATGACAAGTAAGGGAAGTCAAAGAGATGTGTGTGTGTGTGTGTGTAGCTTGTGCCTGAGAGCATACTGTATGTGACTGTGAGTGTGTCTATTCAGGTGTATGTGTGTGTCTATGAGAGCATTGTGAACATGCTTGTGTGTATTCAGTGGTGTGTGTGTGTGTGTGTGTGTGTTCAGTCATACCCAGAGCATCCATAATCCTAAAATGGAGCCAGACAGAGAATAGGGGACAGTGAAGGGCAGATGTGAATGGAGAGCAGAGAGCACTAAGTGTCAGAGAGGCCCCCTCAGGGTCACTCGTCTGCCCCCAAAACTGCCCCACTGCAGCCAGCAGTGCATTCTGGGTAACCAAGAAGAACTGTCTTAAATTCGGCTGATTCCTTTCTTTTTCCTGCCTTTTATTCTCTCTTCCACTTTCTCTTTTTTCTCTCTCTCTCTCTCACTCACACACGCACACACCCACACACACATCAATACATGCGCACACAAACAAACAGACACACACACACACACACACACACACACACACACACACACACACCACACACATACACACACATACACACACACACACACACACACACACACACATGTATACACACACACAAAGTTATGCTTTCTGCGTTCTGTCTAGGGATGTAACGGTATGAAAATTTAACCTCACGGTTATAGTGACCAAAATGATCACGGTTTTCGGTATTATCACGGTATTTTTAAAAGTGTGTTCAATATGTACAGAAAGCACTGATAGGCTTACACAAGCTGAAATAGTTTCAAAAAGTGTCCCGTTCATGTTTAATTGGGTATGTGCTTATAGCTTAACTTACCCTAACATTATTTGGAGGTTGCTACTGTTATCTGGATCCAATGAGTGAGACCAGGCTTGGAATTTCACCATTCTGGGGGCAAGGCCACTTGGCCTTCAGTTGAGCATATTTGGTGGAGGGCACAAAGGCCACATGTTAGGGCACCCAGGCCAAAGTTAACTATACAGTAGTAGGCTATAAAAATGATCAAAGTTGTATAGCCTATTCACTGCAGTAGACCTGCATCACTGTATGAAACATTACAAAAACATGAAACATGACATATTACATAGAACTGCAAATGATCTGATCATCTAATATTTACAGATATCTAGGCTATATTTAACATTTATTTTATATTTGGCCTGTTATGAAATCATGCATTGAACAATTTAAGCACAGTTCAGCTTTAAGAAACTCAAATAGCCTAGATGCATGCTTAGCATTTTGTGATCTACTTTCACAAACTCTTAGTCAGCTGTCCTCTGATTTACCGATATCTAGGTGATATTTGTAACATTTGTTTTGTATTTGGCCCGTTATGAAATCATGTGTAACAATTTAAACACATTGTAAAACTTAAAGCCCAAATGTGGAGACATCCATGCATGTCGAAATTTACTGCAAATTCAAAACTGGATTACTCTGGAACGGCTAACTGTACAGGTGACTGCTTTACATCTTTGTGTTCGGTAAGGTCTGCTGTTTATTCTGATATATGGTTTGTTATGTGTTAAACGAAAGGTTTTCACCGAGAGGAATGGGTAGGGTGATGGACGCAAAACCTTCAGTAGAATTTATGATTAAATTGAATTATATTATTTACTTTTCTCGCGAACCGTTCACCATAGCAATTCGCGGCTAACATCGTTTAAAAGCTGAGAAAAAGCTCTTTCATGTGATACTGATGTCTGCGTGATAAGTAGGCTCGTTCGCGAGTAGTTCAACTGAGAAGAATGGGTGAATTTAGACGCACTTTCTTTCTTGCGCTGTCACTTTCTCCACTGCATAAAATACTAAATGAATTTGCCCTGTGAATATTTTGACAGGCCATAGGCTAAATAAAAATCGCTATTAGTAGGACGCAAAGCAGGATATTGAAAGAAGGGCACCAAGGCCACCGTGGCCTGTAAACCTCTGATTTTCAAAGGGACATCACGGCCAACGCAACGTGGCCGCCGTGAATTCCTACCCTGAGAAATAAAACTTTAGGCTACTGTGCTCTTCTGATAACGTGAGTGGAATGGATTTAATGTGGACGCGAAGATAAAAAAGAAAAACGCAGAGCGGCTAAATGATACAGTGCAAGTTTTGCAGTGAAAATTTTCCGCCTTTTAAAATCAGTTGTAGCCTAATCCAAATAGCAGTTAAAACCATCAATTAGACAACAAAATCAGTAGGGTACCAATTTTGCTTCATTGTACCAGGCCTACTGTATGTCAAAAGCAGGCTCGGATGAAGCTGCAGGATTAAACACACGGTTTCAACACCGTGGTAATCAACCGTGATAATTATGATATTTCAAAAGAAAACGGTAATTGTTATCGTCAACATT
>NW_027468689.1:17084705-17124705 GCF_046254945.1 Alosa pseudoharengus | reverse complement strand
ATTAGAGTTTAAATTTTGAATTAACCTTTCCTTCGTGGAATACAATTTGGACTACAACCACTGTGTACCACCTGCTTGCCTGCCTGCCTGCCACCTACCTCTCTCCCTCCCTGCCTGCCTGCTTGTCCCCTGCTCGCCTGCTTGCTACCTGTTTGCCTGCCTGCTACCTGCTTGCCTGCCTGCTATCCATCTTCTTGCTGCTTGCCTGACTGTGTGCCCTCTCCCTACCCGCCTGCCTCTTCTACAATCCTTGAACACAGGTATGAGCAACAGCCGGACACAGTGCTTTAAGATAAGCGTGTAATAACATACAGCATCTACACTTTGGACTTCACAATATTTTTCTAAAAAAAGCTGCAAGATTTGTCAATCACAGAACATAAATCAGCCGAAGAAAATAACGTGGTGTCAGATGTTTCTGTTCTAAACGGCATCAACGTCAAAAGGTATAAAACATATCTCTCAAAGTTTTAAAATCTCTTCTTTCGGTAGCGCAGCACTCTCATATCGCTGTGATGCGTGTGTCTCACAGATGCACACACAAACGTCTGTTTGGTAGCTGACGAACAACTATTGAACTGGATTGATAATGATAACGTTAGCAAACGGCTCTAAACAAGTAAGGCATACACGGTATGTCTGGTACATGGTAAACGTTAACACGAATTAATAGTTAACTACATATAACACGTCTCTCATTATTAAAGCTTTTATCACTGTGATGGCAACTCCGCCCAGCTCGAAGGGAGAAGGGGAGGGAGACGCACACACCACACGCGTCCAAAACTCAGCCAGGTGGTCGCTGAATAAAACTACCACAAATATCACGGAACAACGTCGGCATTACTTAATCATATGATTGACCAGTGTTCGTAACAGCTACCGCTACCATACGGATAGCCTTTACAGCTCCCTAAATACAATGGCAAGCAGTTTTATAGAAGAGGCATTCAGGGAGGGAGACACACACACACACACACACACACACACACACACACCACACGCGTCCAAAACTCAGCCAGGTGGTCGCTGAATAAAACTCCCACAAATACCACGGAACAACGTTGGCATTACTTAATGACCAGTGTTTGTAACAGCTACCGCTAGCCTAGCCTACAACAACCCTAAATACAATGGCAAGCAGTTCTAGTATAAACGAGGCATTAAGCATTAAATAAAGTACCTATCTATCTATCATTCGTGTTTTCCATTTGGACCCACAAACTTGCTTCCACCTTCAAAGTGTATGGCAATATTTAGCTAAGTCAAACAGTTAAAAGATGCTTTGAAAGTTTAAATTTTACTGTTGTCTTGAAGAGCAGGCTTTCAGCACTTGTGGGGGAGGGGCAGTCTGCACTAAATTGCAGCTTCTCCAGCAACACAGAGCTGCCTGTGGACGCCTGTATGTAAATAATGCGGGGGGAAAACTATCGGCGAACGCAGCCGCTTATCGGCCCGATGCCGATACACGTAAAAAACGTAAATATCGGCCCGATATATCGGCCGGCCGATATATCGGTCGATCCCTAATCTACAGTGCTTTCTGCATTTGCTTGCAGTGTTTGCATAGCTTTTATTCTTAATGTCTACTTATAATACAGTAATGCGGGCAGAGAAAAAGTGACTGAAAAGAGATAAGAGAGAAGAGGTGCTGCAAAGACGTGTAAAGTGTCGACGCAGACTTAGAAACTCTAATAGAATGATTTATTAGCCACTACTACTCCTCTCTACATGGCATTGTGTCAATGAAGGTAAAATAATGAATGTGTTGTTGAGCTTATTTAATTTTTTTATATTAAGTGATCTGTACAATGTGTAAAAGTCTACTTAGTCTCCCGGGTGATGAAAAATTGGTTCTGTGGGTATGTACCCGTTGCTAATGTAATTATTAAGGAGCAATTGTGCTGTGTTGCCCTGCCGTGTTCAGATAATTAAGTTCCACGGTAGTGACCCGACTTTTAGGGTTCCACATTCAATATGGTGAACACGCACACATAATGTTATGTTAGTGCCTTAAAAAAAATAACTGTGTTTATGTCCGTCCCTCAGTCTATCTTTCACAGACACTTTCAAACAAGCACTTCCATTCCATCAGCTCCTGTCATTGAATGCATCCACACAGGTCAACAAGATCATAGGAGGACATTTTGTGTAAAGTTTTATCAAACATGCTTTCCATTCTCCATTACAAACAGTGGCATCTATCAATTTCTTACATCCAAATCAATAGCGTTGCCTTATGGCTTGGTCAGATTACACAATTTCAGCCTAATTATGACCGCCGCGCAGCGAAGCGGCGGTCATATAGGTTTAGTCAGATTTTTTTTTTTTTTTTTTTTTCTTTTTCGCATGTCCAAATTTCCGTCAATGATTCCCGGGACACTGAAAGACCGGGGTAGACGAAACTTGGTGGGCATGTAACCCCATATGGATAGCATGGAACCATCGTTTTTCGTTTTGATCTGTAGCCCCCCCGCTGGACTGCACCCCCCGAAAGGAGGGTAGGGCAGACACAGTTTTCTGTGAATATCTCGAGAACCGTAAGGTTTAGGAGGACCATTTTTTTTTTGTATGTTGATCTCAAGGGGCCATGTCAACCCATTCCATAACCACTCATTTCATGTATAGCGCCACCTAGTTAAACACAAAAAAGTAAAAATGAGGTGTTGTAATCGCAGGTATCTGTGACCTAACATAGTCAAAACTGCACGAAATTGGAAGTGTAGGATCGATCATTATGACACCCTCTGAATGCACGCCAAGTTTCGTGGAATTCCGTTCATGGGGGGCCACACAATAAATTAATTTATGTTACTATACACCAACTGGCCTGTAGGTGGCCGGAGACAGTTTTCTGTGAATATCTCGAGAACCGTAGGGCCTAGGAGGTCCACCTTTTTTTTTGTATGTTGATCTCAAGGGGCCATGTCAACCCATCCCATTACCACTTATTTCATGTATAGCGCCACCGAGTTAAAAATTAAAAAGCAAAAAATTAGGTGTTTCATCACAATATCTCTGGCTGACATGGTCAAAACTGCACGAAATTGAAAGTGTAGGATCATTATGACACCCTTCGAATGCATGCCAAGTTTTGTGTACTTTCGTTCATGGGGGGCCTTACAATAAAACAATTTATGTGTACATTTAGTGACGTACACCAACAAGGATTCCCGGGACACTGAAAGACCGGGGTACACAAAACTTGGTGGGCATGTACCCCCACATGGATAGCATGGAACTGTCATTTTTCGTTTTGATCTGTAGCCCCCCCCGCTGGACTGGATCCCCCGAAAGGAGGGTAGGCCAGACACAGTTCTCTGTGAATATCTTGAGAACTGTAGGACCTAGGATGACCATTTTTTCCGTATATTTGCCTCCAGGGGTCATGTTAACCCAGTTCATGTGCACACATGTGCACAAACAGATACACACACACACACACACATTCACAGTAATCATACGTATGACCAGGGCCGGCCCGAGGCATAAGCGAACTAAGCGGCTGCTTGGGGCCTCCTGGCCACCAGGGGGCCCCCAATCGAGTTTCTTTTTTTTTTTTTACATAATAAATAACGTAAACAAGTGACATCAATGAATGAATAAATGAAACAATTATCATTCAAATCAAGAAAATTATGATTTCATGATTAATATGCCTGCCTACTGCTACTGTGTCTGCCAGCCTTTGAGTCACGCGCATAAAGTAGACACCTCGGGTGCATATACAATTCGTGCAGACACTGCATCAAGTTCAACAATCGGAAGAGACGGTAATGTTCAGACAAGTCACAAAAAAGGACGTATCCCTCTGGTGCCGAAAACAGAACGAAGAAAATGACAGAGGAGGAGAAAAACGAGCAAGATACAGGTATGTTTTGCATGATTATTTACAGTATGTTTTGTGCTTGAGGTAGCTAGCTAGCTGTCATGATCTAATATAAGCCATCACCAGAGCTAAATCTCCGCCATCAACAGAGAAATGTCTCCCATTAATATATATTTATCTAGATGTATTTCAGATGTCAAGGATATTGGGATTGTTTTGGATGTTCAATCAAGCATGTACCCTAGCTCTAGGTGGGCTTATTATGTCGTAAATTAAAGTTAGCTAGCTGACTGAAGTGGACATTAGCACTACAGTAGCTACATGAAAACGTAGCTGAAGGCAAATTTACCACAGAGGGATTGTTTCTGATTTCGCACCTGAAAGTGTTGATAGTTTATTACTGCTCTATAATATGTGACATAGTGGTAAGTCTGATAGCAACAACAGACTAAGCCCAGGCTCCCAGTCCCAACCCAACCCACTGACTAGCGCGACTCTGGGCATCGGTAACCAGGGGCGGAGCCAGACATTGTAAACATTCGGGGCTTAGCCCATTTAATTTTTTTTTTTAAATAACCCCTTAAATAATGACTTTTAGTGAATTTTGTGTAAACTAATGGACACATTGAGACTTAAAAAATGTGAAACTAACATTCAACAGATTCAAGGTATCTGACTGGCACACTGTGTAAAATTATAGTTTTGGGTCTTTCAAGAGGCAATATCTGTTCATATCTGTTTAGTTTATTAAGCGTTTCTTATGGTTTGTATATAATAGTGTTTGTTTATTTTCATTAGGCTATTGTTTGATATGACATTATTGTTTATTATTGCTATTCTCCTTCTTCCTCTTCCCTGATCTCATCTGTGTGACAAATATATAGAATATCTTATAGTCAGTGTTGGGAGTAATGCGTTACAAAAGTAATGTAATTACTGTAATATATTGCTGTTTGCGGTAACGCGGTAATGTAAGGCATTACAAAAAAAAAAATTGGGTAATATTTACTCGGTACAAACTTCAGTAACGCGCGTTACAATGCAGTTTAACCCAAAATTAAGCGCTTGTTTTGTTTTGATACATATTTGCAAACACCACGCGAGAACAACAGAGGAGAAAAAATCCGCGCAAAATAGTAGAACTTTATCTCCTGATACTGGTTGAATATGACTGTGGCTGCAGCAGACTCGCAGGCGGACTCTATTTGCAGGATAGACATAAGCCTACGCTCATTATTTTCAGCTTGTCAGAGACAAGGCTATGAAGAACATAATAGTTAGTGCACTTTGTGTGCGAAACCAAAAGATCTCTCAGCTCGCGAAATAGCACAAGTAAATTAATGAAACATCTAAAGTAGTGCCACGCTAATCTTTTTGATTCTTGATAAAACACAAACTATGGTGTTGTGCATGTCAGCTTTGTGCTGTGAACTTGAATTGAAGAGAATAAAGGGATAGAAATGCAGAAAAATATTGTGTAGCCTGGCAGTGCCACCGCTCCCACCACGCGCATCACGCACTTTGTGTTGGGCACCAAAGGACAGAGGGGGCACTCAAATGTAACCAATGAATAGTAGCTTTACTGCAAACTGCGTTTCACTCTTCATCAATAACGTTTACAATGTCAAAATGCACTAACACGATGTTACATGCAAGTTTGATACCTTTTGGGTTCTCTCAATCACCACGTAGTACTAGAATTGGTGGGTCTTCAATCATTCGTTTTCCAAGCATTTAGGCTACATGAAGCACATGATATGCTGTCGACTGAAACGCATTCCATTCAGATAGCTAGGTGGATACCAGGCTCATAATTCACTTGTATTCATTTAAATGTCACTCACTCAAAGCCACTCACTTAGGGCACCGAAATGGCCAGCAGGCCACCATCTTGACATGTCTTTATTAAAGGAACCGTATGTAAAAAAATGTATTTCAATTAATCATAAAATTGCCCTGATATGTCACTAGACATTAAGAAATCATGTTCATTTCAAATACTTATATCACTGACAACAGTAGTCTGGCCAGGATTTTGTCATTTAAAAAGTGAAGTTGCAGCCCTCAACTGATGTTGATGTTGTCATGTTGTGTTTTGGCCTAATGCGCCACCCTCACAAAGTCAGTAGTGTTTCGTCATCCGGTTGCCAACTCTGCCAGTCAGAGGGGAGGGGAAGGGGATACACCGCTCTACAGTAATTTGAAAGTGATTGTAGTACCCGTTTTGGCCACAATCTTACATACGGTTCCTTTAAGCTTTGATTTACAATATAGTAGGCTCTCTATTGATTTTAATGAGTAGGCCTAGGCCTTAAAGTTACAGTATTTCTATCACAATTTACCAGACTTTGACCTTTTGTCGGTTTTTAACAAAATTTTATGATTGTTCCTTGTATTGCATTATGAGCACTGCGCCTACTGTTGCCTTAAGCCTAGCTCAGTCATTATGCTATACCACATCTCCCTCCATTGGAAGAGCAAGCTGCATTGAACGTAATAAACTGCATTTAGAATGGCAAATCCATATTTCTAGATATTTTGGTGAAAGTAACTTAAAAGTAATGCAATAGTAGTGTAATGCCTTACAATTCAGAGACAGTAATATTATAATGTAACAAATTACTTTGAAATGACAGTAATAAGTAATGCATAGTACATTACGGTTTTGAAGTAACTTGCCCAACACTGCTTATAGTTATACTATAATATACATAATATTATGATATAATTACAGTATGGCCAGTCATCATGATACAAGGGTATTTTAGAAGGAATGCAATATCATCTTGACATAGGCGTTTCTAAATTATATTAATTTTGTAATTTAGCAAGATTATTCATAGGTTTCATCAAGTCCCTTTACACAGGTGCATAAAATCAAGCACCTAGATTATGAATGCAGACTGCATGGTGCTTGATTAACACACTTATGGAAAGGGCCCTTTCCTCTCAATATATCATTGTAATGTTTTTTTTTAGTTAATAATTAGTTAGGCAGCCAAAACAATATAACATGACTTTTATATTTATGTGGACTCTTGGATTATAAGATCTGTGGTGGTGGATAGGATATCAACAAGGTTTTAAGGTAGGCTAACAGTTAACATTCTTTTGTGCAACATAATATGACACTGAAAAGTTGACATGGGCAGATAACTGTTAATGGGTTCTGACATTTCAAAACAGTGTATCCTAATTTATTACAAGACGAGGATCACTTTGTTTTGGGAGCTGGAATTTCTTATTCTGCACTAGCCTATGAGAGTACTGAATTTGCCTTTTCCGCCGACGAACGAGGACATTTAACGTTAACGTTAAGCATTTAGGGAGCTAGCCAAGTAGCCTAACGTTAGCCTGCCTAACTGACTGAAAGCTCTTAACGTGAAATTACCAACCTGAAACAACACCATCCGTCAGTTCACTGGGCGATGCTGTTGCTTGAACGGAGCTGGGTGGTCTTTTGAAAAACGTTCTAATATCCATAACGTTTCAACAACATGTACACAAAGTGTTTTATCACAGACTGTAAAAGTGACAGACTTCTGACAGAGGCTTTTTGGAACACCGAAGCCATGACGTAGCGTTGTCAAGGCAGCATTTTCACTGGATCTAAACAAATCAATCTAGATTCTAACCATTGAAATCACCATAGCAGATAGCCCAGAGACCTAGCATAGATCGTGTACCAAGTCAAATTATTTTTAAATATTGGGCTTTGAAAATAAGGGATATATTTCCTCAGTAATAGAGCATTTTGTGACATTTATAGAGAAACCGAGGGGAAGTTATATTGGAAATAAGAGTTGCTGGGAATTTAAAACACTAAAAAAAGATTCGGGGCTTTTGAAAAAAGATTCGGGGCTTAAGCCCACTAAGCCACCCCCTAGCTCCGCCACTGTCGGTAACGTTCCAGCTTCATAGGCAAAGATGGAACAGTACGTCCGCTCTGCTCTAAGATCTTTGGAGAGAGATGGTAGTGTTTGAGAAAATATACCATGTTGGGTGGGGAGACTTCTGTGATGAAAATAAATTTACATTTGATTAAGATAGTGGCAAGTGATGTAGCGGTGCTACCCTAATATTTAGGCTGCAGTAGATCACCATGTTAAGCGTTCACCATACTGCAATTAAGTATACTCTTTTGAGTATGCCTCATTTGCCAATAGAATATGAATTGTTACATGTGGAATTGCTTGTTATTTGAGTGTAAGTAATGATAGCAAAATAAACTCATTCTGCTCGATCAACTATGCACTTATGCAATATTTTTTTTTTTTTCAGAGACACTGTTGAAGTACTTTGGAGCACATCTCTACCTCTACCTAACTCTACCTACCAGAAGGTGAGGTTTTCTTGATGGCAAATGGTTACATAGCCTGTTAATATGACACGACACATTTAACATCGTTTTTATTTTTTTTATTTATGTATTTATTTAATCATTGCAGATTCGTCCACTGCAGAGTTGCAGATGCCTAAAAACCAGGAACGAAGTAGGAATAATTATCTATTTTTTGGGACATTTTATTTTTGATTATTAATGTTTGTCTATTTTGTTTTTATTTTGTAGTTGAAAATTGCTCATTTAATGCACATTTGCGGATTTGTTCAGCAAATCTGTTGAAAAACAAGTCATTAAACTGATGTACTTGTTTACAACAAATACAAATGCTGTTGTATTTTGTTATTTGTCAATTCAACTTCAGTAAACCACCCTTAGTGCTTCACTTTGAATATGAATGTTTCAAATAAATCTGTGATTTTAGTACCCTCTAAGATTAAAAGGTGACAGGGTTGGTGTAAATAACAACTATATTAATACATTGGTTTACCAAGCACATGGGGCCAGAAGTCTAGATTGGAGCCCCAAAACATTTTTGGCATGTGAGCAAGGATGGATTACTGAATGAGCCTACCGAGCCCAAGAGGTCAAGGGACCCTGAACCCCAAGTAGTTGTGTGAATTCACTACCAATAAGTCAAAAAGCAAAAGGCTATGAATCTGAACAAATTTAGGTACTGCCCTTCTCCAGCTGACCATCCCAAAAATGCACCAGAATACAGGAAATCACATCTAACCCCCCCCCCCACACACACACACACACCCGTTTGTACCCACATTTGCACAAAGAGGGTAGGGGGAGAGGGTCCTTATGCATCTGTGTCCAGGGGGACAGTAGTTCATAATCAGTCGCTGTATTAATACATAACCTCACTGTATTAATTTATAATATGACATTATAGTGTGAAGTTGTCAATTATCACCAAGCACAGGTGACTGCGTTGTGGGAGGGGGCCCCCAAATCAAATTCTGCTTAGGGCCCCCAAAAGGCTTGGGCCGGCACTGCGTATGACACATACTCACACAGTAGACATATGTACGCTTCCATGCACAGGCATATACGCAGGCACACACACAAGCACGCACACACACACACACACACACACACACACACACACACTCACACACACACACCCACACACATAACATAAACATAACACAAACAATCAAGAATTTCTCATAATTATGAACAGGCAAGATGGAGGTGGGGTTGTATAAAATGAATTTTACATGTGAAATCTATGAACTAATCATGTTTTGGTACTTGTTGTCTGGCAGATACCAGTGAGAATTGAGTGTGGATAATGCAATTTAGTGAGACAGTTAGAATCATATAGGCCTTTCAGCGTGATTTCTTTTTGTGGAAAAAATGTGCTGGACTGGGCGGCGGTCATATTTTGTACCGCTCTGCGGTACATCTAGTTTTGCCATGGTTTTGTCGTAGCTGATCAATTTCAAGTGTTGTGCTTGAATACGAATGGTCAGGAACGAGGAAGTGTCTTGTAATGTGATCAACCAGCAATTTGTCTGGACGTTCCACAACCTCACAACAAAAAGTCTAGCTTGTCAGAATGACGACAACAGTATGACGACAGTAACTCGGATAGGCTACATGATCTTGGAACATGGCCAATCTCCTGACCAAGACGCGGCAATAATTTATGGTTCTATGATCGCATAGTCTGACATAGTCAATCCTAAAGGACCATCGTGGACGACTCATTCTACGCTATCATTTAAACGCACCGACAAACAACAGTTGGCTGTCGACATGGGTGAAATGCACTGAAGATTCACTTAGCCGTGGTCACATGACATAGAAGTTTTGAACCACGTTTCGAAACACTTGTGCTTCGAAAGCTCGACAATGATTCGAGACGTCAGTTTTGACAGTCACATCTATAGTAATCTGACCAAGCCATTAGTGAAAAGCCAGGGACATGGGTCTGAAGGTCTGAAGGGTTGGCATACTTGTTTGGCAAAAACAGGCAGTGTACCACACACACACACACACACACACACACACACACACACACACACACATAAACACACACACACACAAAACACAAAGAGAGAGAGAGAGATGGAGACAGACATACATTCTTTGTGACATTTCTCTGCTGTCTTTTTTTCTCAACCTCCGCCCCTAAATCGAAATCCTTCTCGTTGTCTCGTTGTCTCTTTGACCCGCGCCCACAAACACACCCCGGCCTCCTTTCAGCCCTGCTGTGAAGAGGGCTAGATGCAGGTCAAGATAAGGCCTCCCGCAGACAGACCTCTTTCTCTCTCTCTCTCTCTCTCTCTCTCTCTCTCTCTCTCTCTCTCTCTCTCTCTCTCTCTCTCTCTCTCTCTTGGGATAAGGCCTCCCGCAGACAGACCTCCCTCTCTCTCTCTCTCTCTCTCTCTCTCTCTCTTGGGATAAGGCCTCCTGCAGATAGACTTCACTGTATGTCTTTCTCTCAATTCAATTCAATTCAATTCAATTCAATTCAATTCAATTCAATTCAAAGGTGCTCTAATAGCAGGACTGTTTGAGTACAGTCTTACCAAAGCACTGACAAAGTAATAAAACAAGGCCATTCAAAGAAAACTAATCCTCTCTATCTCTCTCTCAGTCTCTCAGGATAAGGCCTCATGCACAACAGACCTTGCTGTGTGTCTTCCTCTCACACACACAAAGCCCAGACAGGTAGACGGCCATGAGTCTCTCTCTCCCTGTCTCCTCTGAAATTCAAATTCAAAGTTGTTACATTAGCATGACTGTATGGGAACAGTGTTGCCAAAGCTATTGTTGTTGATAGTAACATATAACAACACATAAAAAAATATATACATAAGAAAAGCGGGGGGGGGGGGGGGTACATCAGTATGGGGGGGGGTATAGAGGATTTAGAATTAACAGACGTAAATAACAAGAGTAATAATAATAGGATGGTGTGTGTGTGTGTGCGTGCGTGCGTGTGCGCGTCCGTGCGTGTATGCATGTGTGTGTGTATGTGTGTGTCTGTCTCTCTCTCCTTTTCACTCTCTCTATGTCTCTCTCTCTCACAATCTGTCTCTCTCTCTCTCCCTCCTTCCAGGCTCAGCAGAGGCTCCTCAACCACAGTGTGTGTGTGTGTTCAGTATGTTCAGTTCTTACGTGTCAAAAAACAGGAAATCTTGAGGTTGTAAAACTCCCCACCTTCTCCCCACCCCCTGATGTGTATTAAGATGCCATTTGGTCTGGAAATGTAACATACCTACCTGTACGCACACACACACATGAACTTAGGCCTGTTTAACACCGCAGTGTCCATGTAGATCCACGTATGAACTTAGGCCTAGGAGCATCTCTGATGGGGAGAGAGGCCCAGAATGGAGCACCTCTGCTGGGGAGAAAGAATTAAAGCACATGCAAAAGCATAGCCACAAAACCACACACACAGACACACACAAACGCACTCACGCACATAGACACACACACACACACACAAACCATGTGTGTGTGTGTGTGTGTGTGTTTGTGCGTGTGTGTGCATGTGAGTGTGTGTGTTTGAGTGTGTCTGTGTGTGTGTGTGTGTGTATGTGAGTGTTTGTGTGTGTGTGTGTGTGTTTGTGTGTGTGTGTATGTGAGTGTTTGTGTGTGTGTGTGTGTGTGTGTGAGTGTTTGTGTGTGTGTGTGTGTGTGTGTGTGTGTGTGTGTGTGAGTGTTCATGTGTATGTGAGTGTCTGTGTGTGTGTGTCT
The DNA here is from genome assembly GCF_046254945.1 of Alosa pseudoharengus. NCBI lineage: Eukaryota > Metazoa > Chordata > Actinopteri > Clupeiformes > Clupeidae > Alosa > Alosa pseudoharengus. The sequence goes on along the minus strand of NW_027468689.1, from coordinate 17,112,811 downwards.
GTGTGTGTGTGGTTTTGTGGCTATGCCTGTGCATGTGCTTTAATTCTTTGTAAATTCATCTACCATGACTTCTGCTGAACTCTCCTCAGCTCCACTAGGCCTCCCCCACAGTCTCTCTGCATCTATTCCCAGCAGAGGTGCTCCTATCTGGGCCTCTCTCCCCAGCAGACGTGCTCCATTCTGGGCCTCTCTCCCCAGCAGAGGTGCTCCTAGACCTAAGTTCATACGTGGATGTACATGGACACTGCAGTGTTAAACAGGCCTAAGTTCATATGTGGATGTACATTGACACTGCAGTGTTAAACAGGCCTCAGTTCATTTGTGGATGTACATAATGGGGGGTGCATGGAGGAACACATCAGTGAGCGGGTCAGCCAAGGAGAGAGACAGCTGCATGGGAAATGGTCCATTAGGGAGACCGTCAGAAGGTGAGGCAGCCAGGGATGAGACAGACATGAGGCAGGGCAGTATGGAGGTGAGAGAACTAGGAGCCAGAGACAACCAGGTGAGTCAACAGGGGAGTGGAGAGACAGGCAATCAGGAGGTGAGACAAGCATCACAAGAGTAAGACAGCAAGTATGAGTATATATACTCTTTTGATCCCGTGAGGGAAATTTGGTCTCTGCATTTAACACAATCCGTGAATTAATGAAACACACACAGCACACAGTCAACACACAGTGAGGTGAAGCACACACTAATCCCGGCGCAGTGAGCTGCCTGCATCAACAGCGGCGCTCGGGGAGCAGTGAGGGGTTAGGTGCCTTGCTCAAGGGCACTTCAGCCATGGCCCACTGGTCGGGGCTCGATAACCGGCAACTAGGGATGTAACGATTACCGGTATAATGATAAACCGTGATAAAAATGTTGACGATAACAATTACCGTTTTCTTTTGAAATATCATAATTATCACGGTTGATTACCACGGTGTTGAAACCGTGTGTTTAATCCTTCCCAGCTTCATCCGAGCCTGCTTTTGGCATACAGTAGGCCTGGTACAATGAAGCAAAATTGGTACCCTACTGATTCTGTTGTCTAATTGATGGTTTTAACTGCGATTTGGATTAGGCTACACCTGATTTTAAAAGGCGGAACATTTTCACCGCAAAACTTGCACTGTATCATTTGCACTCTGCGTCTTTTTATGTTCGCGTGCACATTAAATCCATTCCACTCACGTTATCAGAACACAGTAGCCTAAAGTTTTATTTCGAACACTTACTTTGGTCTCACTCAGGGTAGGAATTTCACGGCGGCCACGTCGTTTCCCCTTGCGTTGGCCGTGATGTCCCTTTGAAAATCAGAGGTTTACAGGCCACGGTGGCCTTGGTGCCCTTCTTTCAATATTCTGCTTTGCGTCCTACTAATAGTGAATTTTATTTAGCCTATGGCCTGTCAAAATAATCTTAGCATTCACAGCGCAAATTAATTTAGTCTTTTACGCAGTGGAGAAAGTGACAGCGCAAGAAAGAAAGTGCGTCTAAATTCACCTATTCTTCTCAGTTGAACTACTCGCGAAGTATAGCCTACTCATCACACAGACATCACAAGTATCACATGAAAGAGCTTTTTCTCAGCTTTTAAACGATGTTAGCCGCGAATTGCTGTGGTGAACGGTTCGCGAGAAACGTAAATAATATAATTAAATTTAATCATAAATTCTACTGAAGGTTTTCGTCCATCTCCCTACCCATTCCTCTCGGTGCAATACTTCACGAACCTTTCGTTTAACACATGACAAACCATATATCAGAATAAACAGCAGACCTTACCGAACACAAAGGTGTAAAGCAGTCCCCTGTACAGTTAGCCGTTCCAGAGTAATCCATATTTGAATTTGCAGTACATTTCGACATGCATGGATGTCTCCAAATTTGGGCTTTAAGTTTTACAATGTGTTTAAATTGTTCCACATGATTTCATAACGGGCCAAATACAAAATAAATGTAACAAATATCGCCTAGATATCGGTAAATCAGAGGACAGCTGACTAAGAGTTTGTGAAAGTAGATCACAAAATGCTAAGCATGCATCTAGGCTATTTGAGTTTCTTAAAGCTGAACTGTGCTTAAATTGTTCAATACATGATTTCATAACAGGTCAAATATAAAATAAATGTTAAATATAGCCTAGATATCTGTAAATATTAGATGATCAGATGATTTGCAGTTCTATGTAATATGTCATGTTTCATGTTTTTGTAATGTTTCATACAGTGATGCAGGTCTACTGCAGTGAATAGGCTATACAACTTTGATAGCCTATGTGGCCTTTGTGCCCTCCACCAAATATGCCCAACTGCAGGCCAAGTGGCCTTGCCCCCAGAATGGTGATATTCCAAGCCTGGTCTCGATCCAAATAACAGTAATAGCAACCTCCAAGGCATGGTAGGGTAAGTTAAGCGATAAGCACATAGCCAATTAAACATGAAAAACTGAACGGGACACTTTTTGAAACTAGTTCAGCTTGTGTAGGCCTATCAGTGCTTTCTGAACATATTGAACACACTTTTAAAAATACCGTGATAATACCGAAAACCGTGATAATTTTGGTCACTATAACCGTGAGGTAAAATTTTCATACCGTTACATCCCTACCGGCAACCCTCCGGTTACAAGTCCAGAGTGCTAACCAGTGGGCCACGGCTGCTACCGTGACCTGGAGGTTAAACAGGTGGGAGGGCAGTTAGGAGAGGTTGTGTGTGTTTGTGGAGGTTGTGTGTGTTTGTGTGAGTGAGTGTGTGTGTGTGTGTATGAGTGTGTGTGTGTGTGTGTGAGTGTGTGCGTGTGTGTGTGTGTGTGTGTGTGTGTGTGTGTGTGTGTGTGTGTGTGTGTGTGTGTGTGTGTGTGTGTGTGTGTGCAGCCGATTAAATGGGTCGTGCTGGGCTGTTGCTCTGCAGCTCTCCCTAGGCTTAATGAGGGCATCATTTGAGATGTAAGTGTGTCACTGCATGTCCTCCCTCTCCCTCTCTCTCTTGCTTTTTGTCTCCATCTCCTCTCTTTCTCTCTCTGTTGCTTTTTGTCTCCCCCTCTATCTTGCTCTCTCTGTCCCTCTTTCTCACTTCTTCCCTCTCCCTCTTTCTCTCTCTCTCTCTCTCTCTCCCCCCTCATGTTCAAATCTGCCATGACACCCCCTCTAATTACCCATGATGCAACATTACCCAGAGTTCAGTGTGGCGGCACTGACTTGGAATGCCACGGGGCGCTGCCGTGTCAGTGCACTGATCAGTCCTGCCCAGCAGGTCAAATTACCCACGAGGCAACAGATCCTCACTATCTCATTACCCATGGTGCCTCACTGTTTGTTGGAAACACAAATCCCACTGGGTCGACATCAGCGAGCGGCGCAAGAGTATCAACACACACATTACAAAAGCCAACACTGTTCTGTTCGCAGTGTACCAGATGGCTGCGGGCATTATATCCTAATGAACACCTTATCACCCCCAGTTCACAAACAAGCATACCGAGTCACACTCCAATTCTGCTGCGTGCTCAGTCAATTTGAAGGGCCGGTCACAATCTCGCTCTAGAGCGGGAGAAACAGCAGAGCGCATTTCCAGGGGGGCGCCTCTGTAAAGTAATGAAGTGACACACACACACACCACAGCTGCCACTGAGTGCTTTACATGCTCACTGTTTATATGACAACAAATAACAAATCTTATTACACGGCTCTTCATAATGCTGCAGAATGCTCCATTCACTTGAATGGGCCTTCCCAACGTTCGGTGGTCTGCTAATTCTCAATAACAGACCGTTGCTAAGTATAACAGACCGCTGTCAAGGAAAATGGGCTTTGTGCTTCTATTTCATGTCTTTCATATCACTACGCAAGGACTGGAACTTCATTCAAAAGTGAAAGCGGACGGTTGATCAGCTGTGTTCTAACTAATGTTTGATTCAAGTTCAGCGTGTGCTGTTGTCGAACTATTTGTTTCTCACCAAAAGCCACGATGAAACGGTAACAAATAGGCTATAGCCTAGGCTATGTAGGCTAAAGAGTCACATCGTGGAGAGTTTATTGTTTCGTTTTGGCAAGTAGCCATGTAATAAGTGGGATAATGTATAGAACGCCAGTCTTTATTGGAAAAATAAGTCCCTTCAGGGCAGAACAAGACCCCTCCGCTGCGCGTCGGGGTCCGGTTCGCCCTGTCGGGACTTATTTTCCTAATAAAGACTGGAGTTCTATACATTATCCCTTACATAAACGACCAAGAACAACTTGTTTTCCTCTTTCCTCTCCTCCTCCTTCATCCCCAGCTCTTTCTTCCCCAAGCCGCCTGAACGGCTCCGTTAAGGAGCTCGGAGGATCATGCCACGTCCCATCCCTGTGGACCCACTTCCGGTGACAGCACCATGCCCTCTTGATCTCACACCACCCTTTTCTTCCCCGTCTACAGCAGCTGCAATGCACTGGAAGAAATACAGCCCCGCTAAGATCTCTGTGGACGTAATAAATGATGTATACAGTGACTCTTACTTACAGCTAATCTGTGGGAAAGACCTCACCAGATCAATACCACTTGAAGAAGGAATGAATTATTTGGCTGTCCATGGAGTGCTGTAAACGTTATCCTTGCAGGCAACCACTGGCTGAAATGGCTCTGTGTGCGATCCCAACCCCAAGTCCTGTCACCAAACCCAGTCCTAAGCGACACTGATGATGTGATGATCGCATCCAGAGAGGAACGTGTGATTAACAACATGCTGTCATGCACTGATAGATTCCTGACATGGTCTGGCCTACAAGTAAAGCACAGCAAATGTGTAGTTTTCTATGTGAGGTAGAGTAAAAGCAACCGAGATATATAGATCAAAGAGCCCCCTTCCTTTACCATCTTAGACCAGCCAATCAGAGTGTATGCCAGACATGAGATCTACAGCTAGCTGGGTCACACATTCAACATTGCTGGAGAATGGAGTCAGCAAGTGACAGATATAGCACATCAGTTTATGACCAGGCTCAATCTTATTGATGTATCACCTCTCCCTGTTGTCGTGAAGCTGCAAGCAATAAGAGACATAGCTTTCTCCAAAATCTAACACCTATTCAGAAATGTCCACATTCCACAAAGCATGACATGGACAGTAAAACTCTAAAGGCGGTGAGGAAATGGCTTTGCCTTACGTACATTCCACCAAACACTTCATCTTCCAGAGATGGCAGGATGGGGGACTCCAAACTGCACGTGGGCCAATACAGCTTCAAGACAAGCTTATCTAACCAACGTGCCGTGCAGCAATGACATGTAATAGACAGGTGGAGCATCCTTCCAGAGCATCCTTACTGCTAGACTTTCAAAACCAGAAGGTGCCATGCGCATGCAATGGAGAAGACAACACCCTGGGTTTTTAAAAGGAAATCCAATAGAGATGGATGGACAAACAAAGGCCAAACATTTAGCAAAGTACTATTCCAGTTGCAGGAAGCAGGTTCATTTGGAGAAGACAATGTTTCTTGTACCCTTGAACCTGTAAAACTAATAATAGATTGCTGAACTGCTTTAGTTTACTGTAATATTCAGAAAATGAAAATGTGATTCCTGATGAAACTTGACAAAATGTGATTCCTGATGAAACGTATGTGTGTCTCTCTCTCTCTCTCTCTGTGTGTGTGTGTGTGTGTGTGTGTGTGTGTGTGTGTATGTGACTGGGGTTAAGTTCATTCTCACTGATTAGCAGCACAAAAAGAGAATCCTCTGTAATAAGTAATTGATGTGAAAGAGCCATCAATATTCTTTGCCATGTATCTTTTGGCAGTTTAATGGATGCTCGTTCCTGTTTTAATGAATGTTTTATTGAGAAGTTATTACAGATTAATATGTGAATCATGCCATAACTGCTGATGATTGATGAGAGGAGAATAAATTAGCTGCTCAAAGCTTCTCTTTCTCTCTGACATTTTTTCTCTCTCTATCACATTCCATCTGTTTGTCAGTTGCAGCATGTTTCTCACTCTCTTTATCAGTCCATCTCTCTTTCTTTCCTTCTTCCCTCGTTCTTCACATGGCCATAGCTACAGTACCATAGAGGACACCGAGATCATGTCCTCGGTATTTTTTTCTTCAAGTTTCGTTTCATTTATTAAGTAGACTACAAATAGGCCTAGCCGACGAGACAATTATCTTTGCATCAACGGACCGTCACGTGATAGCCTACCTAGGACATGTCAAAACGAAAGTAGAGTCGAGTCGGCTATCGCGGAGTGTGTCCTAAACTAATTAACGAACGCAACGCAGCTCACATAGTTTAAAAATAAATTGCAAAATAAACTTGACGTCTTGTTAATTTCTGCCAGTAGGCTAATCTTAATTCACCTGGCCTGAACAAAGGCTGTCACAAAGTTAACGTTTGGAAAGCCAGCAGAAGAGCAGACACAGAAGGAGGGAAGGTGAGAAATGTAGGCCTAGGGCTACCAATGAGATGCTAAATAATGAAAATGTATGTTGAAATTCAGTGGAGATGCAGTTAGCTAACCTGCATTGAAAACGAACCTATATCAATGTTATATAGGATGGATAATGTTGTGAAGGATATTATCTCATGGCACAAATATTACCTATTGTCAAATGATATCAATTATTGTTCAGTAATTTAGAGACTTGTTGTTTTAAGAAATCCAACAGAGGAGACGGGGGATAGAAATCAGGCAGTTGAGAAGAAAGAGGAGAAAAGGGGAAATGATAGGTGAAGGGCCCTCCCAAGTGAGAGTCAAGAGACACTCACTGTGTCGGAAGGTAGCCTACAAGATCTGCAGCCTATGACCCTGCCAATTATGCAAAATTTGCTACACTGATGAGGAGAAGCAGCTCATTCTTAATAACAGATGGAGCAGGGTCCAGTATAAATATCCAAAGCCAATTTGGGATAGCTCAGATATACAGGTGCATCTAAAAAAAATAATATTGTGGAAAAGTGTGTTGGTTCAAGTTATAAACAAAACATGTTATAATCTGAACAAATATATGGTTGTTGGCAAAATGGGGGGGGGGGGGGGGGGCGACGCCCCTGACCTCGGTATTTGAAAAATCCTAGCTACGGCCTTCATAGTGTTAGTACTCCCATCTACACCTATATCTCACCATAAATGGTCGCGGTGTCAGAAAATATTGATCTACTTCAGTATTGAAATATTTTGTTTAGTGATATTGTATTTATTTAGAAAAACAGTGTTTGGATGATTAATTACTAGTTTATTACATGTTGATTATTTTTGTTTAGGTAGTAGCACTTAAAGCAGCTTGCACAAAGTAGTGCTGTAACAGACACTGTGTCAAACCCAAATGCAGATCCCACTGTCCAGATGGTATTAAAATAGCCTAGAAATCTAGACGCGCCACTAGCGGCAGCAAATTACATTTGCTGCCAGGGCTAGTCTAGCAACTCTCCGTTGACTTGTGAGCTCTAGAAATCGAAACTAAATCTGGCATTGAAATCGTGTATAGAGTCATTTGTTGGGCTTAACATAATGATTGATGGCAGAGTTGCAATGGTTTGGCTTGAATTCCCTGCTACTTGAAAACAAATATCCTATTGCGTCCTATTGCGTGCAGAGGGAATTTGAAAGACAACTGATTATCCCGACCCTCGGACTGAGCACTGCGAACGGTGAGTGCCCAGACCCTACATTATAATGTGGGTCTGGCTCGCCAGGCTAGTATTAAAAAGTAAAACTTTTTAAATCAGGCTTTATGTATACTTCCCAACAACACCAACAGGCTGTCAGTCTCTTATGCTTTCTGTCTTTCATATCCTCCACCCTCTTCACTCTTCACTGAAATCCCACTCTAGCCTTGATGGGTTTCTTTGTCTTTCTCTCTTTCTTGGCAGAATGAATGCAAATTACTGAATTCTATTTTAGGGCAGGCCAAGATGGCCATCTATGTCAGCCGAAAAAAATAAGGTGGATCAAATGCCTGGCGATGACGTTACTGTCTTGTTTCCAGCTTTGGTCAAAGCTAGAGTATTGGTTGACTTCTTTTTATGAGATGATGCAGGACTTTGAGACTTTTGTAGACTTATGGTGTTGTGCACAGTCATTGAAAACAAGTTGCATTTTGAAAATCTGTAGACATTTTTATTTTTATTTATTTATTTATTTTGATTGATTGAAGTTTTGTACTGTTGTGCATTGCTATAAAGTACAATTGAAAATCTCAAATCTCTCTTTCTTTCTTTCTTTCTTTATTTCACTCTATTTCTCTCCCTCTTTCTCTTGCTTTATTTCTGTCTTTCTCTGTATCTCTCTTTCTTTCTTTTTTTCTTTTACACACTACCCTACACCTTCTCTTCTGTAGCACGCGCTACTCTCATTGATGCCCTTTTTCTCTACAGCACGCCGTCGTCACCACAGACACACAGTCCTGCTGTCATGCTGTAGTCTACGTCTCCATCTCCGCACGAGAGGGGCCTCTGTAGCGCAGCGGCACGTAGCGTAGCGTACCTTAGGGAGATGGAGAGAGGCGGAGGCGGTGAGGGTGGCCGGGCGGGCGGGCGGGCGGGGGAGAAACAGATGGAGGCGGAGTGGGGTCGCTAGCTCGCTCGCGAGGCAGGCATGTCCTTTAAAATGAAAAGCACAGCGGCGGATCCCTGGAGTTGTGGCCCCTGCCAGTTTGCCTGACAGGCTGGTAAAGGAGGGATCAATACCCGTACCCCTCCATGCCACAGCAGCGCGCTGCACTGCTACCCCGTACCCCTCCATGCCACAGCAGCGCGCCGTACTGCTACCCCGTACCCCTCCATGCCACAGCAGCGCGCTGCACTGCTACCCCGTACCCCTCCATGCCACAGCAGCGCGCCGTACGGCTACGCCGTACCCCTCCATGCCACAGCTACCCCGTACCCCTCCATGCCTCAGCAGCGTGCTGCACTGCTACCCCGTACCCCTCCATGCCACAGCAGCACGCTGCACTGCTACCCCGTACCCCTCCATGCCACAGCAGCACGCTGCACTGCTACCCCGTACCCCTCCATGCCACAGCAGCGCGCTGCACTGCTACCCCGTACCCCTCCATGCCACAGCTACCCCGTACCCCTCCATGCCACAGCAGCGCGCCGTACTGCTACCCCGTCCCCATCCCTCGCACTCCTCCGCCTGTGACAACACTCTCCCTCCACCCTCTCCTCACGCTTGCGGAATCAGGGTAGTTTATTGCCAAGTTTTTTTTTTCTTTCTTTTTAATACTCCTCCACTCACAGCACCTAACCCCCCCCCCCACACACACACACACATCCCTTTAATGCTTTCCCCATCTCCCTCTGACGGTCCCCTGTCCCCTCCTTCAATGATAGAAATATGTGTTACAACACAGTCATGCAGACGCATTAAAACACATCAGTAAACAAAACCAACAGGAATCCAAACCCTCTATTGTAGCCATCATAGTATCATCATAACACTGCCATTGCCACCCCCTCACACCACTGATATTACAACCCCCACCCCCCCACCCCCCCCCCCCACACACACACACACACACACACACACACACACACACACACACACACACACACACACACACACACACATAACACCCTTCCCACTCTGACAGAACACAGTTCACACGTTCTCACAGTCTAGGAAAGTGATCTCTCAGTCTAGTCAGACAGCTGAAGCATTGGAGCTGCTGTTGGAGGTAAGCGGATGTATGTAGCATAGCGGTGTATGTGTGTGTGTGTGTGTGTGCTGGTGTGCTGTTGTCACACACCTGAGCTGATAGCTGATACATGTATGTCTGGTGGTGTTGCCACATACTACACACAGAGGCGAATGCACAAGCATGATAATATATCTGAATCCTGGACAAACCAACCAACACCTCTGGATACTACATAACACCTTGTCGATTTCAAACAAGACACACATTACAAATGTATACGGCAACACACACACACACACACTCACACACACAAGCACAAATCACAGCTCTGTAATCATTACACACTATTCACACTCTACCCTGAGACAGCCATCTGTCAGTGCATCAGTCCAGGTTACAGGAAGCAGGTGAACGCAGGAATAGAAATGATCGAACAAGGAGGGCTCTCTTATTCTCCCTCCCTCTCTCCTTCTCTCACCTCCTCTCTTCACCTCCTCATCTCCTCCTCTCTTCACCTCCTCATCTCCTTCCTCTTCCTCAATCATTTCAATCTCCATGTCAGCTCATCACTCATTCATTCTGTCTGTCCTGATCCCTCTGTGTCTTGCCCAAACTAAACAAGTACTAAAGAACTCATTAGATTTGTGAATATACGTGTCCTCTCTCATTCACTCTGTGTGTGGGTGTGTGTGTGTGTGTGTGTGGTGTGAGTGTGTGCGTGTGTGTGTGTCTGTGTCTGTCTATCTATTTGTCTCTGTGATTGTGCCTCCTCTAACTTACTTGGTGTGTGTGTGTGTGTGTATATGTGTGTGTCCGACAACATCCCGTCCACAAGCACACTTCACAGCTCCAACCCTGACAACAAACATGACAATAATAACAAAACACTTCTCAGCTCTCAGCTCTCACACACAGATCAACACCCTGCTTAGTTTTCACACGTGTCCCCGCCCCATGCAACTGTTTTCAGTAGAAGGAGAGACCATTAATATGGCTACAGCTACGTCCAAATGGTGCTCTAAGTGACCCGTCCACATTAGAACCATGAGCCATGCTGTCATCTCTTCCTTGATGGGTTTCAACTAAATGGTTGTCTGAAAGAGGCCTACACATTTTCACAAATAAGTCTTTTGTAAGGAAATGTTACATCAGTGGTCCAGGGTGGTCTTCAATTCAGTCAAAATAATTGACGGTGAGTTACCAACTTCAACTTGTCAAATTAGATGTGGGTGTAAATTTACCAGAGATTACATATTTGGTAACGAAACAAACAAACAAATACCAACTTCCAGGCTTGTTTTCCCTACCACACTTACCTACCTGCCAACTCTCCGCAGGTGAGGTGAGAAGAAAACTTGAAGCGGGTCACACCATTCTCCACCCAACACACACACACACACCACCTTCTCCTCCAGCAACCCATTTATGTATGAAGCGAAGCTGTGATTAAGCTCTAAATCGCTTCCTAGGCTCCTTTTGTCTGTTCTGGCCGGGAGGATCGAGCTTCTCTGCGGTGCATTGGCTGACAGGGAAATTGCACATTAAAACTAATGGAGGAATCGGTGGTGGTGACGGTGGAAAAAAAACCCCACCTTTCATCACTAAGAAGTAGACTGACGCTGATTGCAGTTCACCTGGTGCTTATCCCTGTGCAGAGACAGCCAGGCAACCAGCCGGCTGGATCCATTTGCCATGTGAGCTGTACGAACACTAAGTGGGCTTCACACCACTAAGTAGAAGGGGCCTGCAATTGAATAAAGCTCTGAAGGAAAGTAAATGAAAGAGACAGAGAGGGGGAAAGAGTGGGAGACAGAAAGAGGGAGAGAGAGAGAGAAAGAGAAAGAGAGAGTGAGAGAGCCAGATAGAGGTAAGAGAGAGGAGAGAGAGAGAGTACTGTACATTGCCACCTGGATTGTATTTGTCATGACGCAGTTTTGTATCTCAGTTGCCATTTCAAGCCCTGCCAAAGTCTCACCGAGATGACATTAAATATTGACATATTGATGACATATTAGGGGACTGTAAAAGGAAGGGTTACCACTTTCTGACACACACACACACACACACACACACACACACACACACACACACACACACACACACACACACACACATTTCCATAACTGAGCGACCCAATTTGGGAGGCAGCTCTTGTTAATGTTAATGCAAGTTTTGTTGTTTAAGCTCCTGTGCTCCACCGGGTCAGAGTGCTTTTAGCTATGAGGGGGAACATAAAAGAGCCGTAACTCCCCCGACTCTCCGCTTTACCCAAACACACACACACACACACACACACACACACACACACACACACACACACACACACACACAGCCACTGATCAGGACCCAGCAATGAGCACACCATTACTGCTGCAGTGATGCCTTTTTACACACACGCACACACACACACACAGACACACAGACACACACACACACACACAGAAGCTTAAAGAGTAACCCCTAGAGACTTATGGTCCCTCTTGCTTTAACACACTTAGATAAGCAATATGGGGACAAAAAGGAGAACATGTCTTTGTGCATTAGGAGCAACTCTGTGAAGCGTCTGAGAGCTCCAAAGTAGAAACAGCTTTGAAGTTCGCCTCAACAATCAGAGAGTCATTTCATTTAAAATTCCCATTTAAGAACAAATGGAGAAAGCGAGGGGAAACAAAACAGAGAAAACGAGTTGAAATGGACAAGAGATGACAAGGAGCAAAACAATGCAAAATGCCCTGCACCAATCCTGGGAAAGAGAAGAGACAGAGACAAAGTGAGTAGCAAAGGCATAGGGACAGCTCTTTTTTCCTGGACACACACACACACACACGCACACACACACACACACACATTCATCTATCTGTCTATTCCTTGACTCAGTGACCCACTTTATCAAAAAATGGATGTGGCACTACAAGACAGCCATTGTGTGTGTGTATGTGTGTGTGTGTGTGCGTGCGTGTGTTTGTATGTGTGTGTGTGTTTGAGTGAGTGTATTTGAGTGTAAGTGAATGTGTGTGGTATGTGATTGTGTATACAGGAGAGAGGGAGAGTGTGTCTATGTGTGAGAAAGAGTGAGAGTGTGTGTGAAAGAGAGAAAGATTGAGAGATTCAGATAGGGTATGTGTGTGTATTGAAAGAGGAGTAGAGAGAGAACAAAAGACAGAGAGGGAGAGAGAGAGAGAGAGAGAGAGAGAGAGAGAGAGAGAGAGAGAGATTGTTTAGGACAAACTTCTCTGCCTTAATAAAGCCCTTTGGACATGAGAAAAAGACACAGAGGAGACGTCTGCTGGCCGTCTGCAGAGAAAACGCTCTGTCATCGACCCTTTCTCTGCGCTCCCCTCCCTGTCACACTCCCTCTCTCTCTGCACTCGCCCCGCTGTCATCCCTCCTTCACTAGGGCCCCTGTGACTCTGGGAACGGCGCCAGACAGTCCTTTAATGCCGACTCAGCATTGTGTGTGAGTGTGTGTGTGTGTGTGTGTGTGTGTGTGTGTGTGACTGGGAGGCAATACTGCATTCTAACATTGTGAGTGCGATATTGGTAGTGGCATTTTGTCCTGTGTGAGGGAAAGATTGTCTTGAGGCTTCAAGCTCCAGGACCCCACAACATCGGGAGTACAGAAAAATGGAATTACAGCGGATCCTCTTTCTTCTTTTTCTGTGGAATACATACACAGTCACACACACACACACCTACACACACACACACACAAACACACACTCTCTCTCTCACACACACACACACACACACACACATACTCACTAAACCCTGTTGCATTCAGTGTCCTATGGATTGTGCAATGTCATTCTGAGAGCAGTGTGTGTGTGTGTGTGTGTGCGTGTGCGTGTGCGTGTGCGTGTGCGTGTGCGTGTGTGTGTGTGTGTGTGTGTGTGTTTGAATTTGTGTGTGTGTGTGTGTGTCTGTGTGTGAGAGTCTGTGTGTGTGTGTGTGTGTGGGTATGTGTGTGAGTGTGATTGTGAGCATGCATCTTGTGTGCATGTACCTTTATGGCTACCCTTGCTCCACCAGTGCCTCTCTGTGCATTAGTTAGTACTTTCACAATGGAGCTGAGAAGCGCTGGCCTGCTTTGAGAGATCAATGGCAATCTCCCACTGTTAGCACTGTGAGCTTTCTTTACAGATAATGGAGACCAGAACGCATCAGTCAGCAGGGACCACTGCTAGCCCCAAAGCAGTGTTCCAGCCACGAAACGCTTAGCCACTGAGGTTTTTACGCTTGCGCTTAGCCACTAAAACTCTTCCACTAACGATTTGCCACTAAGGCTTTGCCGCCCATAAGGTTCACACCCAACTGCCCACAGATCATTGAGACACTGAATGTGGTGGTATAGTAAATCCTGCTTCATAGCACAGACACACTCTCACATAAGACAACCCCCTCCCCACACACACACAGAAACACACAGACACAGCTCTTCCTGGCAAACCTTATAAATGTCTCAAGTTTATAGAATGCTTATACCATGTGTTACAACACAGCCAACGTGTATGATAGCCAAACAAAAGATTTTCAAGAGAAAAAAAGATGTGCTACTGAACAACGCTGGAGAGAGAGAGAGAATGGAGAGTGATGATTGTGGTCCTCTGTTGCTTCACTGGAGAGGCAACACATAACAGTGCACTGAAATGTTCCTCATATGAAATGTGATTGTCTCACTTCATTCTGCACTTGTTCAATCGTTCTATTACTGCTCTCTGTCTGTGTGATATTGTTTTCTCTCCATACACTCCATTTTCTCTTACTTTCCCAACATCTCATTCTTTTTCCATATTGGTGAGTGTGATATTGGTGGGTAATATTGCTTTGTGTGTGTGTGTGTGTGTGTGTGTGTGTGTGTGTGTGTGTGTGTGTGTGTGTGTGTGAGAGAGAGAGAGAGTGTGTGTGTGTGTGTGAGAGAGAGAGAGAGAGAGAGTGTGTGTGTGTGTGTGTGTGTGTGTGAGAGAGAGAGAGAGAGTGTGTGTGTGTGTGATCCTGCAAGGTACTTTATGGGTTATTTTCTCACTCAATAAACACTTGAAGCCAACCCTCACTGCAGTCAAACAATTTTCACTTTTTCTGTCTGCGTCACAAACACATACACTCACACTCACTCAAAGACACACACACACACACACACACACACACACACACACACACACTCCTTCCACCTTTTGTCTTAGCAATTTAGCAATGAGCTAAAGCTGCAGTAGCAAACAAACATATCCTAAGTTTAATGAACCTGAACAGCCCACAGTCTCTCTTCACTTGAACACACAAACACACACACAAAGGATTGTAAAAAATGAATTTGCTGACTTAACTTGTTGATGACTGTTGACTGACTCAAGTTATGCAAAGGATAATGTCAAGTTTGTTACAAGCTTATTACAGATAAGGACAGAACTAGGGTCCTGAAGATGGCCTGAACAGGATTTTAGAGTGTGTAGTAGACATACGTAAGGTGGAGTCCTGTCCAGTAGACGTTGAGCTGCTTAACAACATCTGAAGTAAGTGTCTCAACCAGAGCTTCAAAAGTCTGTCAAGCCGATTGCTTGTGATGCACAAAATACACAGAGCCTGAAGTGCTGTCTCTTTGTTTTATTTTCCATTCACACTTTCTTTCCCTCTCTCTCTGTTCACTGTAAAAACAACAGGTTCAAATGCTGTTTTAGCTCAAGTCATCGTGTTGCTTTCACAGATGTCAAGATACTTTATTTATCCTGAGGGAATATATAGTTTCTATAGCACATTCAATGTCTAGTATCAAGTTTATTACATATTATCATGCTAATATTTTGGTGTGCTCCCACTTCATCCCCTCTTGAATGGAGTGAACTCAGATAAGAGATCATCACACAAACCATTTGTGAAAGAGAGAGAATAAAAAATAGAAAAAGAGAGAGAAGAGAGAGAAAGGGATGGAGGAGTAATCATTTGTCAAATCTATAATTGTGTTTGCTTACAGAAGAGTGGCGCGCGGGCACTATTGATTTATGATGTGTGTGTGTGTGTGTGTGTGTGTGTGTGTGTGTGTGTGTGTGTGTGTGTGTGTGTGTGTTTGAGTGTGTGTGTGTGTGTGTTTGTGTGTGTGTGTGTGTTGGTAATCACTGTGGTGTTCAGCTCCAGGGCTTTACGTTTGCGTTTTTGAAAATGGCTGTCAACGGCGGAGCTGCTGTGGCAATGGACTGTTAAGGGGCTAATTTGGCTGTGCATTTCCTCTCCCTCGGTGAAAGGGCAAATTAGATTAGGACTGTACCACGCACTCCGCACGGAAACGGGAACTTTTAACACACATACACACTGTGGAAATCACATGCAGATCACAAAGGCCTACATACAGTCAGAAAATACACACACACACACACACACACACACACACACACACACACACACACACACACACATAGACACACACACACACACACACACCTTACAAATTTATTTCCACCTCTTTAAACGGCCAAATCTCAGTGCTAGTTGAAATGTAACACAGACAAAGTGGCCTAGCATGACCAATATCGCACAATATAAAGCTACAGTTAAATATGATGGTGCCTACCATGTAAATGGTGAATGGGCTGGAGATGCTCTGCTGAATTTGCATGACTAATATGGATATAAATATCCTTCATGTGCATAAGTCCCATAAATAGCCAATTTTCTGCTATTGAATATCCCCTTTAGTACAGTGAACTGCGTCCTGACAGTGCAGTACTGTATCCACTTCTGGCCTCTAAATAATGTAGAGGGGATAGGGATGTTTCATGCCAGCACTAAGAGGGGGCTGCCAGACTTTTGCATTGGGCTTTTATGCAAAGTTAGACAAAAATACTGTTGAGAGCTTCAGCCTTGTGTTTGAGTGTGTCTAGGATGTGTGTGTGTGCGTGTGTGTGTGTGTGCGCGCACCTACTGCATGCATGTGTATGTCCTTGTGTGTGTGTGTGCCTGTATCTCTCTCTGTGTGTTTGTCTTAAAAGGTTGCTTGCATTTGTGTGAGTGTAGAGATGGGGTTTGGAGAGGTTCTGTGAGTATGTGGGCGCGACTGTTAGCACACCTGTTCTTTCTTCATACTGTTTCTGCATGCGTTTGTGGAGTACAGAGATCTCAGATGGACTTCAGAAGGAGTAATCATGGACAGAAGAAAATAAATACGATACCATACGTCCAAGAATATTTGAGGGAGGAACTATGAATTAATTAATGTGTGCAGCTGGGGATGAGGTGCCTGAAACATCAGAGCAGACTGATTTAATCTGTTTGTGTGTGTGTGTGTGTGTGTGTGTGTGTGTGTGAGAGAGAGAGAGAGAGAAAATGTCGACAGAGTTAAAGAACTCTGCGTGTGTCTGGTTTCATCTCATGTTTGGCAGGTTGTGTGTATGCGTTTGAGTGTCTGTGGCTGTGTGTGTGTGTGTGTGTATGCGTGTGTGTGTGTGCGCATGTGTGTGTGTGGATACAGTATCTCAACACAAACAAGCTCAAACACACAAAGTTAAATTGCCCTGCACGTGTCTGGTTTGATTTCATGTTTTTAAGGGTGTGTGAGTGTGTGTGTATAACTGTGTGTGTGTGTGTGTGTGTGCGCGTGTGCACATGAGCACAACATGTGTAATTAGATACATCTTCCATGCGTCTAAGCGCTTTGAACTACGACCAACTTCACTGGTCTTGGTCTTATTTATGCATATGGACCTGTGTGTGCAGTTCAGAGGTGTCTGTGGGTGGGTGTGTATTTCAGATGTCTCTGTGTGTATTGTAGCGTGGCTGGAAAAGGGTTTTTATTATCGCTTCAGGTGTGCCAGAAGATAAGACAGAGATAATCTGACAAATAAAAATTATCCATCATGCTACAGCAAAAACCATACACTTCAAAGACATCATATGCAAATGAACATAATGTATATATATATTGAATCAAAGGGTTTTCAAATATGCAGTTTCCATACAGAAACAAAAACGTTACCATTGCTAGAATGAATCTGAATAGAAATACAAATGAATACACATTTATATAAGAATGAACAAATTATATATACTCTTTTGATCCCGTAAGGGAAATTTGGTCTCTGCATTTATCCCAATCCGTGAATTAGTGAAACACACTGCACACACTAATCCCGGCGGAGTGAGCTGCCTGCAACAACAGCGGCGCTCGGGGAGCAGTAAGGGGTTAGGTGCCTTGCTCAAGAGCACTTCAGGTCTGGCCTACTGGTCCGGGTTCGAACCAGCAACCCTCCGGTTACAAGGCCGAAGCGCTAACCAGTAGGCCATGGCTGCCCCACATATGGATACTATAATGGAACAGATATTCAATAGCACCCTGATACTTGTGTGTGCTGTATTTTATAGTTGTATAGTTTTATAGTTGTGTGTGCACAGTGAGTGAGTTTGCGCTGTGTGTGTGTATGTAAGAGAGAGAGAGAGGGAGAGAGAGAGAGAGAGAGACCGGGAAGGAGGGAGTGAGAGATGAATTGCTGTCTTGGGGTGCGTATATGTGTGTGTGTGTGTGAGTGTGCGCATACAGCACTTTTGTGTATGTCTCTGTGTCTACGTTC
Organism: Alosa pseudoharengus; assembly: GCF_046254945.1. Taxonomy (NCBI): domain Eukaryota; kingdom Metazoa; phylum Chordata; class Actinopteri; order Clupeiformes; family Clupeidae; genus Alosa; species Alosa pseudoharengus. The sequence continues at coordinate 17,094,657 of NW_027468689.1, read as the reverse complement.
CACCAAAACACCAATTCTGGTACCCTATCCAAACATTAGAACACGCACCACATCTTTGAGTTCACTAGTTCATAGTTCACCGTCAGCTTTGCAATGCAATGCAGTGTGGGTGTGAGGTAAGTAGGGTTTAGCTCTCTTCAAAGCGGAAATGGAGTGCGTGATGGTTGTCAATCAAGCCAGTGGTTGAGAAAAAACATAATTTAAATAGCTGTCTGTATCAAACCCATTCTGTGCAGTTGCACGTGCATCCTGAGTGTGAGAGAGTTGTTTGTGATCTGACTCAAAAGGCCAAAATGCCGCAGTCAGAGCTTGTGTTCGTTCATGCTGATACAGGTCACCTTGAGGAGCACACAGAGGGACTGAGCTGAAGTCCCACACACACACACACACACACACACACACACGCACACACGCACACACGCACACGCACACGCACACACACGCGCGCGCACGTACACACACCCTCTCTCCTCCAGTGACACAGCGTTGGTGGTTAGCGACGCATGCTAGCTAAGCTGACAAAGCTAGCAGACACCCCAGAAATCTGGGCTCTGGAAGTTTAAAGGGAATATAGCCGAGCCCCTGGTGATGCATAAAACAAAGACATCTCGACAAAGTAAGAAAATTTTCTAACACATATTTGACACTAATGAATTCAGCAAAAGACAGTAACACTAGAGCTTGTTATTTAAATATCTGGCACTGAATGGTGTAACTGTATAATATGACTTTTGCATAACAACCTTTTGTAGAAATGTCAATATCAGATATTGCAATGCCGTGCTCTGTTGCAGCATTTGCATAAATGCTGAGTAACAGATGTGACCCAAATATAACAGGCCGGGCACCCACACTCCTGTTCACACTGCTTCCTGCTTTCAGCTTCACTGATCTCTCACCGAATCCTCACACAAACACACACACACACACACACACACACACATACACACACACACACACACACACACACACACACACACACACACGCTAACAGCAAACACACAGCACACAGAATCACATAGTGCTCCCTGACACCTGCAAATGGTCCATACTCCCACATAATTGTAGGCTTGAATGTGCTCTTTGTTTTCAGCATTTATAAATGTAAAACAGTGCATTCACCAAATGTCCTACTCTTTTCTATTAATACCGTATGTGTATGTGTGTGTGTGTGTGTGTGAGAGAGAAAGAGTGTGTGTTGGCGCATGAGAGCTGGTGCAGGTGTGTGTGGGCGTGTGTGTGTGTGTTTGTTTGTGAATGTGTGTGTGTGTGTGTGTGTGTGATGATGCTGAGTGTGCAGAGGAGAGGAGACAGAGGTCACCAGGAAGATGGAGCAGCTGGACTGGGCAGGGTGGCATAGAGACCCACAGCGATACAGGGATGCAGAGACATTACAATGCAGTGAATCAGTGATACAGGGATCCAGGCATAACAATGCAGTGATACAGGGATCCAGAGGCATAACAATACAGTGAATCGGTGATACAGGGATCCAGAGGCATAACAATGCAGTGAATCAGTGATACAGGGATCCAGGCATAACAATGCAGTGATACAGGGATCCAGAGGCATAACAATGCAGTGAATCGGTGATACAGGGATTCAGAGGCATAACAATGCAGTGAATCGGTGATACAGGGATCCAGAGGCATTACAATGCAGTGAATCGGTGATACAGGGATGCAGAGACATTACAATGCAGTGATACAGGGATGCAGAGACATACAGTGTTTCCCACAGAATTTAATTTGTGGTGGTTGGTTTGCAGAATTAACTTGAATATGAATATGTTTTTTACAAATTAGCACAGCGTGGTTATGATGCTAACCAGATTTAGGCACAATTTAGTACAACCATTGTATGGTGGTCAATGTTGATATTGTGGTGGGCCGCCACAAATAAGTCAATGTATGGGAAACACTGGCATAACAATGCAGTGATACAGGGATGCAGAGGCATAACAATGCAGTGATACAGGGATGCAGAGGCATAACAATGCAGTGATACAGGGATGCAGAGGCATAACAATGCAGTGATACAGGGATGCAGAATTTAGGGGTGAGTAAAAAAAAACACACAGCCACAGCCACACACACAAACATTATGGTGGGTTAGCTGGTTATGGTGCACAAAGATGTGTAAGGAAGTTTACTAACATGCTGCTCATAATTTTGCTCTGTATGTTAAATTGCACCACCACTGGTGTGTTTACTCTATGAAGAAAAAATAAATTGTTGATAGCACTAGTGTATAGTTAACTAGTATAAAGTAACTGATGAGTATATATTTAAGGTGTGATGTCACCAGGTTGCAATCAGTCAGCCCAGGTTCAATTCCTGAACCCCTGTTGCTATGGATGAACGTGTATAAATACAGTATATGGTATACTATAACTGATTTAAATGATACTGAACTGATTTAAATGAGCCTAAACGGATGTACAGTTAGGGTTGCAAAGGGGCGGAAAATTTCCGGTAAATTTCCGGAAATTTACCGGAAACTTTCCATGGGAAGTTAAGCTGGGGAATTTTGGAAATATTCCAAATTGGAAACTTTCATGGAATTAAAGGAAATGATGGGAATTCATGGGAATTAATGGGAATTTACGGGAATTAACTGGGAATTTTTGGTAATTCCTACTGTTTCATATACAGACATTAACATTATGTTTCGTAATAAGCAATATGATTTGTTTGTTCGTATTTTCGCTTAGCTTAGCATACAAAGCTAGCTACCATGCTAGCGGGAATCCCATTCTCTGCCTATGGTTTACTAGCGTGCTAAGATAGCAACACTGAACTGCCCAAGATACACCATGCCACTCAACAACAAAATCCAATTGGTTGGAACATTGACTGACTATCAGTTTGTTCAGTTAGAATCCCAGAAAATGGTAAAACAAATTAAAATATAATGACACAACATACCACCCCAACCAAACCTTATAGATTATGTAAGTTATATATAAGTTGTCAAGCTTAATCAGACAGATTAATCGTCCCATTACAGTGACGTACACCCATTTGAATGAGGGCAAAAGTGACGACAAGCCCATAACTGGACAACTCTGTTTGCAAACTTCCCCCAGTTTCACACCAGTTATTCCCACATGAGATTACATTTTTTTTTACTGGGAATTTTACTGGGAATGTGTTTTCCCAATGCACATGAACGCACCATAGGTTTCCATAGGCTATCACAAGGGCCAATGAATTTGGAGAAAACGGTCTGTTCCTCAGCTTGCTGTTATTCAGAAATCCATCAGGGAAAATATATATGGGACACTCGTCAAGTCACATGGACACTCATCAAGAGGACAATAATGTTTTCCTTGTTTGTCTTTAAAATGTGCCAGCTACTGCAGTATGCATGTTTGCAGATGGAGGGGGGACTATTGGAAGGTCACTGGAACTGGAGGGGAGCATGTGTTTGGAAGCTAGAACAGCCAACCTCGGCCAAAATCACCGGCTGTGCCTGGAAATGCTGCCTCTGATGGTGCAGCGCAGTTGTTATTCACCGTATAGCTGAGATTGTGAAGTACCTGATGTCCTTTAGCAAACAAAGGCTATGCACACATAATGATCACAATAGAGCACGCGCGCGCACACACACACCCACACCTGTTTTTGAGGGTTAAACTTTGAGGAGAAAGGGCAGAACTACTTTTTGCTGTAATTTGCCGCAATTATGTTTCCTGACTGAACAAACCAATTTGTGAGGAGCTGAATGTACTAACATGAACACACACACACACACACACACACACACACACACACACACACACAAACACACACACAGAAAGAGAGAGACAGTAATAAAAAATCATTAAATCCCTGATGCAAACTGAAACCCTAAAACTGCCCTCCCCTCTCCTCCACTCCAGTTTGTTTCAGTTCCGAACACAAAAGGACAACTGGCATTCTGTCTGTGTCTCGTGAGTCATCTGTAGGAGATGAGAGGAGAGAGACATCAATGTCTCATCCTGCCCATCCTCACAGCGGATGCTGCTGTGCAGGCAACTCAATGCTGGAGAAAGACCCCCCCAAAGGCACGAGAGCACTCCACAGAGATGGCGTGAAAGAAGAAGAGAGTGAGAGAGAGAGAAAGGTACAAAGAGAGACAGAGGATGAGAGGAAAGGAAGGATGAGAGGAAATTAGAGAGAGAGAGAGAGAAAGGGGGATGAAAGAGAATGAAAAAAAGATTTGTCTATGTTTATAGTTTAGGGTAACACTTTACTTGACAGTATCGACATAAGAGTGACATGACACTGTCATGAACACATGCAACTATCATGACAGATTAACCCTAACCCTAACCTCTAATCTTAATCCTAACCCTAAATATCACCCTAACCCTAATCCTAACCCTAATTTGTTATGACAAAAACCGAATGTCACTTAATAAGAGAAGCATTATGTCATAAACGTTTCTGACTTGTTTATGACACGTTCATGATAGTGTCATGTCACTCTTATATCAATACTGTCAAAAAAATAAAGTGTAACCGTTTAGTTTAGAGTGTATTCAATTAGTCTGCTTGCTTTCTTGTTTGTTTGTTGTAGGTTGTTTGTTTCTTTCTTTCTTTCAGTATCTGCATATATTTAATGTTTTAATTCATGTAGGTCCACCCATCTACAGTACATCTACAACATTGCATGGTTGCCTTGACACTAGAAAATGCATTATTTGTCATAGCAACAAAGCACTTTGAATCAGAAAAAAAGTAATTTAGTAACACCCATGGAGTGGAGTGGAGAGGCTGTAGGGGAGTGAGGGCACCACTGTGTTGATCCTTCCACGCCGCTGGCATTCTGTCTCCAACCAGCGCAACATGCAGGCTCTGCTCTCACCTCAAAAAACAAAACAGTCTGCTTCACGTCTATGAGTTAGACAATGACTACACACACATGCACACACACACACACACACACACACACACACACACACACACACACACACTCACATTGTTGACAAATATTCCCCCTTGGGCTTCACATTCACAGAAATATCTCCATTTGTACTTAGTCAACTGCCCGCCACAAAACAAAAGGTTGCAAATTAGTGCTATTATCTATTCAACTGGGAGTTAATCACTTGTTTTTCTGTTTCTGTGTGTGTGTGTCTGTGTGACTGTGAGTGTGAGCACGCATGTGTGTGTGTGGGTGTGTGTGTGTGTTTGTGTGTGTATGTGTGTTTGTGTGTGTGTGTGTCCATGAGTGAGTGTGAGCATGTGTGCTTGCAGCTGTGTGAGTGTGTGTGTGTGTGTGTGTGTGTGTGTGTGTGTGTGTGTGTGTGTGTGTGTATTTATGTGTGTCCATGAGTGAGTGTGAGCATGTGTGCTTGCATCCGTGTGTATGTGTGTGTGTGTGTGTGTGTGTGTGAAATCCCCAATGCATTCATTAGACAGCTGAGACTCGTCCATCCCCATAAGGCATGATCTACTTTGTAACAGTGAGATATTACTGAGCATATCAATGAGGCTAATAAAAACAGCCTTATTATTTGGCATTGAGATTTTAACTCCAGCTGTCCACCCATGTTCAATCCATAGCCTCAAACAGACATGATGAAAAGTCTTGACACAAACCTTTTATAAATACACACATACAGACAGACACACACACACACACACACACACACACACACACACATACATACGTACATATATACATGTCTGCATGGCTATGAGCCATGGAGAATTCAAATACCTTCTTTAAAAAGGTAAAAAGGTGAAATATGCTATAATAACAAGTGTGTAAACTGTCAAAATGAGACCAGTTTATGGTCCTTTACTGTAAGAGATCTGTAAGAAACACAACTACTGTTGTGTTCAGATCGCTCCATCACTGGACAGAGTGTGTGTGTGTGTGTGTGTGTGTGTGGGGGGGGGGGGGGGGGGGGGGGCTGGATGCTGGAGGAGGTAAATGAGACAGACCTGCATGGTAGAAGACAGAGAAAGAGTAAGAGTGAATGTGAGAGTGTGTGAGGCATAGAGATAGAAGAGAGAGAGGGTTTGGCAATACTGTACAATGTTGTGGTCATGGCGCTAACAAAGCTTCCTTTAAATTTGAGACAGGGAGAGAGAGAGAGAGAGAGAGAGAGAAAGAGAGAGAGAAGCGGGTGGGGAGGGAGAAGGCCTTCTATGTTGAAAAGTGAGATGAAATGGGGAAAAAAATATTTGGCAGAAAAAGACATGAGGATGACAAAAGGAGACAGTGTGTGTGTGTGTGTGTGTGTGTGTGTGTGTGTGTGTGTGTGTGTGTGTGTGTGTGTGTGTGTGTGTGTGTGTGTGTGTGAGGGAAGGGGGGGGGCAGAGAGAGGGGGGGATAAATTGCTGTCTTGGGGAAATGGTTTTGGAAGGTATTAAACATGGTGGTGCTCGCGTAGCGAGGCAGAGAGAGAGAAAGTCAAAGAGAGAGAGAGAAAATGTGCTCCAGCGTATGGTAATGGACATGTTAACCTTCTGTCAAGCAGGAGACCTTTCTCAGCTTACAGACAGAGCTGGAAGGGAGAGAGAGAGGGGGGGAGAGGGGGGAGAGGGGGGAGAGGGGGGAGAGAGAGAGAGAGAGAGAGAGAGAGAGAGGGCAATGCAAAAATATTTGTCATGTTAATAAAGCTCACGAATTGAAAAATTGAAATTGAGAGAGAGAGAGGAGTAGGGGTGATGAACCGATCAGGATCAGACAGGAGGAATAAAGACTAAAACTAACACTAAGGCCTGGTAAGCTTGGTGGAAATGAGACACTAATATATATATATATATATATATTAGACCCTATAAGCAAAAAAAAAACAAAAACAAATGAAGAGAACAGAAATATATTCTCCTGGTGCTAATTGCTGAGGCATTATATATATATGTACAGTATGTATATATATATATATATATATATATTATATGATATGATAACATAATTATTCTGGATATTGTTAGCACAGACACAGTCACTGCAGGCTAATGCGTATAGTGAACCAAATGAAAGGGGGAGAGAGGCACTGTGAGGCAGCGGGTGGGAGAATGGGCTGAGGAGTTAGTGCACCGGTAAAATCAAAGGCTGAAGCAAAGATGTAGAGGAGCAGCCAGTCAGAAATAGGGTGTGATTAACTAAATTAATGAAATATTGAAGATTGATTAAATGAAAGAGAAATGAGTAGGGATGCGGTGATTCAGCGTTTTCAGGCCTGATACCGATCCCAGTTCCTGGGCTTTGGGTAGGCAGAGACGAGCAATACCAGTACCACTGGTGACACATGGCGCAGTACAGACACATAGAGATAAACATACAATAACATATCATTTAATTAAAAAATCAGTCAGTCCGAATATTGGCCTATCAGATACCTGATCCATCTATTTGTGTCCGTATTTGACTGGTTTGTCAGTATTATTGTCAGTGGTGCATCCCTAATGCACACCTGCTGTTGGAGTGGGGGCAAAGAGCACCAAGGCCTTGGTTTCCATACAGTTCACACACTCATCAACTTGACACGTCCCCCTGCATTCCAAGTCAATTTGCAGTAAAAAAAAAGAACCGAAAAAAAAAACCATCTACTTAATGAAGCATAAGGGCACTTACAGAGGGTACACCTCCCTCGAGGCCAAATGTACATAATGTTGAGTATCACACAATATTAACAAAAGTAAAACAAATTGTGTGCATCTGCCCAGTGATTTGGATCAACTATGAAGTGTAATGGTTTTATCCCTTGATGGAAAGGTGATGCTGCACCTTTCTACCAAGTTTCATGAAAAGTGAGAGCTTACACAATTCTGCTTACAAATAAAGAAAAACAAACCAGAAAAGAAACAAACTGCACCAAAAACATACATTAAACATCCCCTTGAGGTAATACATATACAGACATAGGGCTGGAACGGTATGGATTTTTTCTTACCGCGGTTGAAAAGCAAAAAAAATCATAATTCATAATGATGTACCCACCGTACCCAATGCTTTAGGTGATGTGCTGCTCATGTATGAGGTCACTAATGACTATGATTATTACTGTAACTCATGTCAATTCCTGATGATTCATGCGATATTAAGACTAAAGTAATACAGAAATGATGAATTAATTCATGCATGAATTCATGATAATTCATGTACCCTTACCGTCAAGTGTTACCAATATTTGTACAAATATTATGCTATGTAGACATATGATATAGAGCATATACCCATACCTTTCTTTGGATGTACAGGGATGTAAGTATGGTAAATCATGTTTACATATTATTGTTTACATAATTATATTATACGGTTATTGTTTATGCATGTGCCTATGTAACGGATGCCAGCTAGCTTAGCTGTGCTTGTGGAACGTTGGTAAACTTCACTCCCCGACGCCTCAAGAGTGCTGCTGGCATGCGAGCCAGTAGCCTGGGCTATTGGCTCAATTGTTAGTGCGCTCGCCTCCCGATCCGAGGTGAGAATGGTGTTAAAACAAAAAACAAATCATTCTCTTTCTGAAGGAGAAAGAAACAGAAAGGGAGAGAGCAGAGAAACTGAGAGAGAGAGAGTGAGACCAACTGAGTGAGTGAGAAAGTGAGAGGAAGGCAAAGAGAAAGAAACCAAGAAAGGACGGGAGAGAGAGAGAGAAAGAGAGCAAGAGAGAGAGAGCGAGAGAGAGAGAGAGAGAGAGAGAGAGAGAGAGACAGAGAGAGCAGTAATTCCTGGTAAATGTGGAGTGACCTTTCTTAATCTGTGCGGCCTTCTGCTGCTCTGAGCTGAATGGCTGTAATTAGAGGGAATCAGGCAGCCTCAGCCAGCCCCGTGCAACATCAGATCAAAGGTACATTAGTCAAAAATGGTTTAATCCACCGCCATGTGTGTGTGTGTGTGCGCGCGTGTATGTGTGTTTGGTGTGTCTGTGTGTGTGTGTGTGTGTGTGTGTGTGTGTGTGTGTGTGTGTGTGTGCGCATGTGTGGTCACACGGGATAATGGGCTATCTAAAGCTGGGATGAAATGCGTATGTGTATGTCTGCATGTGTATCGTGTGTGTGTGTGTGTGTGTGTGTGTGTGTGTGTGTGTGTGTGTGTGTGTGTGTGTGTGTATGTTTCTGAGAGGGTGAATTATGAGTGTATTAGAGCTAAGCTATTAGAGCTTAGTTCAGGAACCACCTGAACACATTGCAACCGCAAACACAGCATCATCACCACCTGAACACATTGCAACCGCAAACACCGCATCACCACCACCTGAACACATTGCAACCGCAAACACCGCATCACCACCACCTGAACACATTGCAACCTCAAACACCGCATCATTACCACCTGAACACCTGAACACCGCATCATTACGACCTGAACACCTGAACACCGCATCACCACCACCTGAACACATTGCAACCGCAAACACCGCATCATTACCACCTGAACACCTGAACACCGCATCATTACGACCTGAACACATTGCAACCGCAAACACCGCATCATTACGACCTGAACACCTGATCATTACGACCTGAACACATTGCAACCTCAAACACCGCATCATTACCACCTGAACACATTGCAACCGCAAACACCGCATCATCACCACCTGAACACATTGCAACCTCAAACACCGCATCATTACCACCTGAACACATTGCAACCTCAAACACCGCATCATTACCACCTGAACACATTGCAACCTCAAACACCGCATCATCACCACCTGAACACATTGCAACCTCAAACACCGCATCATTACCACCTGAACACATTGCAACCTCAAACACCGCATCATTACCACCTGAACACATTGCAACCTCAAACACCGCATCATTACCACCTGAACACATTGCCTGTGTCCCGTCTGCACGACGCCTCTGGTTTCTGCGCTCATGGCAACAGGTTAGAGCAGCCACGACCCGGCTAGAGAATAGAAAGTGCAGAAATACATCGAAAAGGACGGTCGAAAGTCATCATTTATGTTAAAAAGCAGAAAGTGGACGCTACATGT
>NW_027468689.1:17072205-17074705 GCF_046254945.1 Alosa pseudoharengus | reverse complement strand
AAGATGGAGTCCAGCTTTCACCCCTCATAAATCGCACAGCTCGATATTTCAGCAGCTAGGCATCAGATTCACACACACACACACACACATACACACTCACAAACATCACATAAGCATGCACATAAACACCACAAATACACACACTCACAAAAACCCGCACCAGACTGATCATCAATCATCACAGCATGAGCGTAAAAAAAAAAGACAGCCCATGAGAGGACACCACAACAGAAGCAGATCAGCAGATGAGGAAGATGGATCCAGCCAGTCATCTAAGTTCCCAGTTACTTTATCTACACCAAAACCATAAGAGAGAACCCCCTGCCCCATGTACAGGAAGGCCACAACACCTCTTCAAAACATCAAATCAATGCTGACCATTACTGTAATGTGGGCGAGGAAGATGGATTTGCTCATTTCGTTGATGATGGTGCCGCTGATTATATTAGTGCGGGAGGTGAGGGGGCTGTTAAAGATGATGGCCATGGAAGTGGTTGCAATGAAAATTGTCATGAATACATGGTAGCATGTAACAAAGATTAAACAAATGACATTACAGATGATGAGGGCCATGTTGCTGCAGTAGACTGCACATGACTGGCACACACTGACCTTAGGGTTGGGAAACCAGGGCAGCTTCAGTCCAGGCTAAATGATCTCTGAGCATTAGTCCAGGCTAAATGATCTCTGAGCATTAGCCCAGGCTACAGTAAATGATCTCTGAGCATTAGCCCAGGCTAAATGATCTCTGAGCATTAGCCCAGGCTAAGGGATTTCTACAGGATTATACTGTGCAACCGCAGCCACTGACAGACCTGAGAAAGTAAAAACCATGACCATGCTTCAGCCTGGGCAAGCAGGTCTCTGCAGACAAGGCAACACAAACCACAGCCACAGTCACACTCAGTGCCTCAGGCCTACTGTAGAGGTCCAGGCCTACGCCGCCCCCCTCAGTCAACACAGTGCTCTGGCAGCATCACAGGACTGCACCAAAAACAAATAAACAAAACAACAATAAGAAAACAACAAACACTTCATATGTGTTTTCACAGATAAACCCCTGAAGATCGGACCGACCCCTCACTCTGTCGCGGCGACAGCAGCGTTCCCATGGCGACCCAGCGGCGTTCCGCTGGCCTGGTTGTCGAAGCTAACTCAGGCTGACCGGCGAAGACTGATGCTCTGCTCTCGAGAGTCAGGGTCGACTTGCAGAGCGTGAGAGAGAAGTGACTCTGCATCACAAGTAACGCAGACTTTCTTGGATTTTAGAAGAATGAAGGAGTAGAGGAAGAAGGGGAATTAGAGCCCTACTCTTAACTGTTTTTTTCCCTGTCTTTCTTCTTTCTCCTTCTTTGTTCCTTAACTCCCCCCCCCCTTTTTCTTTCTCGTCTTGTTCTCTCTCGTTCCAGTCTGTGCCTCTTACCTCTATCTCCTTTTCTGTCCATTTCATCATTGTCAACCACACTCCAGACATCCACACTCTTCCTTACAACACCACCCCCCCCCCCAACACGCACGTGCACATACACACACACACACACACACACACACATCCATTCCAATCAGCTGCAACACATTGAGAATCTTGGTCTAATGGGGACCACAGACCAGGCTGACAATCTGACGTCTGATTACGTTGATGAGCATCTGTAGCTTCAATCAGTGTGGTGTACGCAGCTCCACCAATACCGACGGATCCCCATCGACTAGTTTATGGCCGATTCAACATGTTGAATTCAACATATTGAATCAGCACTTAAGCCGTTGGGAAATAGGTTGCTCTAATTGGCTGTTTAGCTTGCCTATTGCTGCTAAGAAGTACAGTTTAATAATCAGATATTCCTATAAGGAGATACAGTCCTGGTAGTTAGCGTTTTGCCCTCTGGATGACCAGATCTAATGACACAGCTTCACCTTTATCTCCTCAGCCTCTTTCTTTCTTTCTTCCACAACCAAAAGACCCAGGACAGACAATCCTCAAACCAACGATCGGTGTGTGCCATCTCTTTTTGGATTCTCTCCATTCGAGCACATTCTACACACCTCACCCTGAAACAAAAACCTCACTCCAGAAGGTCTGTCTCAGTTAATTCAGATCTGCTGCTGCAGTCGTCAAGTGGGAGCAACTCTGACAAGTGGAAAAGTGGCTTTCCTTGTTACCATGTGAGGGAATGGGACATGTTAAAAAAAGACGGCTCATATTTCAAATGAAAGTAGCAGAACTGGAAATAGCAATCAGAACCGGTTGAACTGTAACCCTCATGACCGATGTGATATTTTTGCTACTCAGTATATTGTTTCATATTCCAGTTCATAAAGCCCCTATAGAAGTTCATTATGCTGAGCTATATTACCCTGTGTGACAGTGCACTGAAGTCATAGCTGCTAGGCGTGGGGAGGCTGCACAGAAGGCTAGCTATACCTTGATGAAAGGCAATACCCCTTTAATATTGCAGGGACTGGCCAAGACCACTGACCTGTTTTGTGAGGGACATTAGAT
>NW_027468689.1:17022205-17069705 GCF_046254945.1 Alosa pseudoharengus | reverse complement strand
CAGTGTGTGTGTGTGTGTGTGTGTGTGGCCCTTGAGCTTGGGTGTGGCTTCACCTGTCCACCTGGAATATGATTGACTCTGGGTTTGAACTCTGGGGTCAGTCTAGGGAGTGGAGCATCCACACACATAGCCTTTCTTTTCCGCTCCTGCTGTGTGGGGAAAAATGCAGACTAGGGGAGGAGCACCGAGGGGGAGCTTGACTGCAGCTGGTGACCTGGTTGAACACCACTCCCTCTCCCTCTCAAACATCATAAGGGAAGTGCTTGTTTTTCTCTGCTTAAGTGTGACTGTGTTTGCAGTGCACTTTTGGCTGTCTCTAAGCTCTGGTTTCCCTTTGTTTCCAGAGCCAGAAGGAGGAGGCCGAGGAACTTGTTGGTCTCTCCAGACAGCTGAGCATGGATCTGGACTCGTCTTGTTCTAATTCTTTTCTTTTTTTCTTCTTCTTGGATCTAGGACTTGGGGGGCGGGCTGCACCAGTCGTGCTGGCCTTTGGGCTTGGACAGGGGACAGGTGTGTTAATGCTTTTACTGTGTGTGCCAATGCCGTGTTTGGCTGCAGGGGTTCAAGCTGTTTTCATGTGTCCTTCATGTTCTGCACTGTGTGACACTGGGCTTGTATTTTGGAAACATTCTCACCTACAGTAGGTGCCTAGGAAGAGCAATGCTGTGCTGGCCTCCCTGCCACCTTTTCCAAGTGTTACGTGTTTAAGTGTTAAACCAATTTATTAACATATCTATCTGTGGTGCAAGTGGGGAGAACTAACCAGTCCTTGTCCGGCAGTCAGCGACATGTGTGCCTGTGTGTATGCGAGCATGCACACGTGTGTGCATATGTGTCCACGTGGGTTCATGTGCATATGTACTCTAAATGTCTCTTGACAGTATGCCATCTCCTCTGATATGAAAAAGTAAGCATTATGCTGCCACTGTAATAGGTCGGCTGATGAAATATGCATAAGCCCCCTGCGCAGCACCCACTCTCTGCTGCCATCCACCCCAGCCTCAGAGCCTTGTCTCTGGGATGAAAAAAAGGAGCTGGCCAGCCCTGTCTTCTCACACTGAACCACACAGCGCTTTGCTTTTCCCCCAAAATTAGGAAATGCTAACACAGAAAAAAATTAAACAAGAATGGGAATAGAATTATTCTAGCCTGATCCTACCAGACTCTTGTACGTACATTTCATTTGTACAGAGAGTCTGGCCACTTTCCATTGCCAAGCGTGAGTACTCTGTTGGATTGGATCTGCCCAGAGCCACTCTGGATCTGCCATAACCAATCGCTAACGTTTGGTCGTGATGTATGTCATGCCCAAACTAGCGCACGACCTCAACGCCATCGTTCTCAGCCACCCCCCTCTGTTCGCTGATAGGACAGGTAAAATTTGGCCTGAGAAAACCTGCGAATATACCGAAAACCCAGATGACGTACTGAAGGAAAATGAACATTGAGCGGAAGTACGTAGGAGGGCAGAGCCAGGCTAGAATTCTGTTGCCTGACAAGTTTTGGTCTGTCTGTGTGTGTGTGTGTGTGTGTGTGTGTGTGTGTGTGTGTGTGTGTGTGTGTGTGTGTGTGTGTGTGTGTGTGTGTGTGCGTGTGTGTGTGTGTGTGCGTGTGTGTGTGTGTGTGCGTGTGTGTGCGTGTGTGTGTGTGTTTGTGTGTTTGTGTGTTTGGACTGGTAGCAGAAAGCCCCTTGTGTTTGGACTGGTAGCAGAAAGCCCCTTGTAAGAGCCCCTACACACAAACATTTTATTATACATCCGAACTTGGTTGCCAACCACGACCTCCCAGCCCTTCACACAGCAAGCAACTGAAGCTTATAGAGAACAGCCACCGGGGGATTACCGTCTGCCTCTCAAACACACACACAAACACACACACACACACACACACACACACACACAGAGAAATTAATTTGACTTCCTATTTCAAGTGTGGTTGGGGGCGCACTGGTGTCTTTGAGTTGCCGGTCTCTGATGTGTGGACTGGGGACGGGGTGGTATAAGCAGACTGCAGGGGCTGGGGCCCTGGAGAACTAGAGGAGGAGGACGGGGACGAGGATGAACCTTCTGAACGGCATTAATACACATGCAAGAGTCTCTCTGTCCTTTTTATCATTCTCTCTTACTTTCTCTCTTTCTCTCTCTGTCTTTTCCTCCCTCCCTGCAGGCGTGCGCGCGCGTGTGTGTGTGTGTGTGCGTGTGTGTGTGTGTGTGTGTGTGTGTGTGTGTGTGTGTGTGCGTGTGTGTGTGTGTGTGTGTGTGTGTGTGTGTGTGTGTAGGGAAGGTTCAGGCCATCCGTGGTCATGGCAACCCACTGAGCACAGCTGTGGCACCGGGTCAGGAATCTTTAATACATGTGACGGCATGGATAGAGGGATGGAGTGGGAGGGAAAGGGCATGAAAGGTTGAAGAGCAAAGGGAAAGAGAGAGAAAGAAAGAAATGCATATAGAGGGAACGAGGGGAAGACAAAGAGGGGAGACAGAAATGGGGAAAGATGGGAAAAGCATGAATGAAAAAATTAAATAATGAAGGAAATACTGACTGAGAGAGAGAAAAGAAGAGAGGAAGCCAGAGAGAGAGAGAGAGAGAGAAAGAGATGAAATGATAGAATGAAAGGAGAGAGAAGGAGAGCAGCGATAATGTCACTGGCTCTCCATAGGGTTCATAGAACAGAAGTGTCTCTGTGTCACTGCAGTCTCTGTTGCAATTAAAAAGTTCTCTCTTTCTCTTTTTCACTCTTTCCACTCTCCTTTTCCATCTCTCGTTCTTTTCCTCTTTCTCTTTTCTCTCTCTCTTTCCACTCTGATTTTCCCTCTCGCTGGTTGTCTCCCTGTTTCTCTCTTTCTAGTATTTCTACTCTGATTCTCTCTCTCTCTCTCTCTCTCTCTCTCTCTCTCACACACACATGCACATTTACCTCTTTTTTTCCTCACATACACTCTCCCTCTTTCCCTCACGCATCCCCTGGCTTAATCCCATTGCCCTTATCCCCCCCTCCTCTCTCTACTGTGAAATAACCTAACACCAGTTTAAAGCTGCAGTTGGCAAGATTGTTTTGATCATATTCACTGAAACCGACACTATGTATGCTCCGACAGAACAACATACATCAGCCGGTTTTAGAAAAAACCTCCTGCACTTCTACCTCCACCTAGAGCCTGTTATTTGTTTTGCAAAAATCCACAGCTCTTGGCTCTTCTGGTCCAATCAGAGCAGGGCTGTGTGAGATCTGACTGTCAATCACAGTCTGGTGCAGTCTGGTGCGCACTGACGAGCACAAACTTGATGAGAGGGTGCTCAGTGGTAGTGGGGGAGGGGCATGAGAGTTGTAAACATTAAAACTTTTGGCTAAGTCCCCTCAATTTGTCAGACTTGCCAACTGCAGCTTTAACCGTGACTCACATCTACACGAAACCAACGGGTGTATTTTTACTTACCGTTTTCACACCTTTAACAACAGCGGTAAAAAAAAATTCTGTCCACACACAGAGATGAACGTGGCTAAAAGTGCTGCAGTGCATATGCAAGGCCAGTCGATGGCGCCGTGACGGAGGCTTCACACTTAATTCGCGTAGAAGACAAAAAACATTTTTTAAAACAGTTTGTTAAAGCAGTCGCATGAAATAAGGAAACTACAGACAATTCGTTTTTCAACTGTTAAACTAATAAAGTTTATTTTCAAGGTATATGACTGCTATGTGGAAATTGAAATGCTTTTATGTTTTGCATTAGGTCTGGTGTGCTCTATAGTAACGTGCTCTATAGAACATGTTACACTGGAGAAAACATTAACATACGTTAGTCATAGGTTGTAGTAAGCTAATGTTTAACTAAGTTAAGCTAATGGTGTGCTTCTAACTTAGCCACAAAAGGCTGATACGTGCACATAAATCATGACAGGGAAAAGAAAAACATTTTAATATGACAAACAAATGGTTTGGTTTGTTCTGACAAGCGCAGTGTCAGGTTAAGTGCAGTGGCTGAGTTGAGGGATGGGGCTATGTCGTCATTAAAATTGACGACTTTGCTGTCTACACGGCAAAAGTTAACCGGCTGTTTCAAAAATCCCACTTCAAAAGCCAGCTAGCTAAAATGTTAAATTATTAAAATTTCCCTTGGGATGAATAAAGTATCTATCTATCTATCTATATGCACACACCTTGGAAACTAGATGGTAATGATGGTAGTTGACAACGAGAATGCTAGTGATTTTAGATCAAACATTTGCGATTTGCATGTCATCGATTGCAATGCTCAAATCAGAATGAGAATGCTATCTACCAGATTGATAATTCGCTCGTCTACTAGAATTAGATTCATGAAGATATGGAGGACCAGATAGCTTCCGCTAGGCAGACAACAAATTCGAAAAACTAGAGATAGTATGCAAGCAATAGGCCTACACTTACTAGTCCAACAGCATGAAGACCAAGTCAGCATCGGTTGGGCACCCCTCCTCCTCCTTAGCTCATGCCAGCGAGCGAACGCTGATATTGATCCTCGTCCGGCCTTTGATTTTGTCACTCTCTCTTTCTCTTCCTAGTTTCCTCTGACAAAACCTATGCCTTCTTCGGTTTCGTTACTGCTTCGGCCATGACAACACACATGCGTGACAGCCGGCCAGCAAACAAACGCTCACGTCCAGATTTGAGGAAATGGGGGTGGGGGGGGGGGGAGTGAGGTATGCCGTACAGCAGTCGTATTTTGTAGTTCTTTTTGTGCTCGGGTTACTACCCGCACTCAGAAGTTACGTAGTGCCAGTGAAAGCGATACAGACCCCGTCAGGCTATGGCATACGTGTCATTCAACCTATCGAAAGTCGATGTACCATCACAAGGGTTTTGAAAATATATTATGAAGGTTGAAAAAGTCCATAGTGTTGTTTTAATGCCATTGATGCCAATGCTACTGACTGCTTCTTCTACTGTGTAAAGTAGGTAGCGATAGCCTTTCCACAACAGCGACACACACACACACTCTCCACTACACTTCCTTTTTCACAAGCGGATTATCATTATAATATGCTAGAGTTAATGATCCACCCCAGACCTTTACCTTTGCAAAAAGATAGCGGTTGATTTCCCTACAGCCAATGCCTCTCTCAGCACGAGCCCAACAGCTGAGCGCGTTAATGAGATTGCACTGGTGCCTTGCACAAAGATCACATGCAATACAGGATTTACTTCAGATCAATTTCAGAGGGACCATGCAAATGTCATGAATGTATAGAGTGCACAAGGGAGAATGTGGTGGAAAAGCAATTTGTATGGCGAGCCAGCTGGGACATAAGGGTTCCTTGTTAGTCGTGGTTGAAGAGGATGGATGAGTGTGTTGAACCCTGAGGACGAGGCATTATCTGAGAGGAGAGAGAGAAGGGCGACTCATTTGGGCAAACTGATAGCAGTGGATTTGGCGACAGTGCACAACTTGCATATTAAAGGAGGAAAAACTCTGGGAAGGAGAATGCTGTCGTGCACATTTCAAGAGACAGACAGACAGACAGAGAGGTAGAAAGAGCTAGAAAGAGAGAATACTGTGAGAGAGAGAGAGGGAAAGATAAAAGAGAGTGAGAGAGAGAATGACAAAGGCCACCTTGTCATTACTTTTTGTACTCCTTTAGCTTTCTCTCTCTCTCTCACACACACTCTCTCTCTTTCCCTCTCTCCTCAATACACAGTGACACACACACACACACACACACACACACACACACACACACACACACACACACACACACAGTCACACACTCTCACACACAAAAGACTAAGAGGATTAATAAAGCTTTCTGAAAGGTGAATTTGCCTTTACATATAAAAGCATCAGAGAGCAAAGTCCTGCAAAGTCCTGTAAGTGTGTGTGTGAGTGCATGTGTGTCTCTTTCAGTGAATGTCTGTTAGTCAAGTCAAGCCAATGTCCGTTCGGTTGCCTTCACACTTGATCCGTTTAGCTGGAACAAACCTGAGTGGCTTACTCCCCTCTAGCCCTGTCCCAGTTAGTCTGCGTTAACATTACATTTTTGTTTGTGCACCCAGGTCCATTTTTGTCATAAACGTAAGCTTCATACATAACATCGTCTGGTGCCACCGCCGTTTATTTTATTTCCTTGTTTTGGAATGGATAGCAAACAAACTCCGGTCCGGACACAACAAGGGTCTCGTGTGAATGTGTCATCAATACAGTGAAACATATAGCACACCCGAGAGATGGCTCATACCCAACCTCTTAAAATATCCTTGTGAGTGCCCACTGTGTCCTTTATCCTAATACATCTTTCATAATGCTATACATCTGACCCCAGCAGACCCAGTAGCACCTCTTGTACAGTTTAGCCCTGGACAAAAACCAGACCACTGCAAGCAGAGAGGCCCAGTGGAGGCCAGCCTGGCATATGGTTATGGTTATGGTATTTAGCAGGCACTTTTGTCCAAAGCGACATGCAAATAACAATAATACAAAGTTAAATTGAACAGTAAACCATTTAAAAAGTTGGTAAGACTACATTAAGGAGAATAGCAATAATAAATAACAATGTCAATTCAATCAATAGCCTAATGAAATGAAACTAGATGTACCGCAGAGCGGTACAAAATATGACCGCCGCCCAGTCCAGCACATTTTTTCCACAAAAAGAAATCACGCTGAAAGGCCTATATGATTCTAACTGTCTCACTAAATTGCATTATCCACACTCAGTTCTCACTGGTATCTGCTAGACAACAAGAACCAAAACATGATTAGTTCATAGATTTCACATGTAAAATGAATTTTATACAACCCCACCTCCATCTTGCCTGTTCATAATTCTGAGAAATTCTTGATTGTTTGTGTTATGTTTATGTTATGTGTGTGGGTGTGTGTGTGTGTGTGAGTGTGTGTGTGGGTGTGTGTGTGTGTGTGTGTGCGTGCTTGTGTGTGTGCCTGCGTATGTGCCTGTGCATGCAAGCGTACATATGTCTACTGTGTGAGTATGTGTCATACGTATGATTACTGTGAATGTATGTGTGTGTGTGTGTGTGTATCTGTTTGTGCACATGTGTGCACATGAAATGGGTTAACATGACCCCTGGAGGCAAACATACGGAAAAAAATGGTCATCCTAGGCCCTACAGTTCTCAAGATATTCACAGAGAACTGTGTCTGCCCTACCCTCCTTTCGGGGGGTCCAGTCCAGCGGGGGGGCTACAGATCAAAACGAAAAATGACGGTTCCATGCTATCCATGTGGGGGTACATGCCCACCAAGTTTTGTGTACCCCAGTCTTTCAGTGTCCCGGGAATCCTTGTTGGTGTACGTCACTAAATGTACACATAAATTATTTTATTGTAAGGCCCCCCATGAACGAAAGTACACAAAACTTGGCATGCATTCGGAGGGTGTCATAATGATCCTACACTTTTAATTTCGTGCAGTTTTGACCTTGTCAGCCAGAGATATTGTGATGAAAACACCTAATTTTTTGCTTTTTAATTTTTAACTAGGTGGCGCTATACATGAAATAAGTGGTAATGGGATGGGTTGACATGCCCCCTTAAGACCAACATACATAAAAAAGGTGGACCTCCTAGGCCCTACGGTTCTCGAGATATTCACAGAAAACTGTCTCCGGCCACCTACAGGCCAGTTGGTGTATAGTAACATAAATTAATTTATTGTGTGGCCCCCCATGAACGGAATTCCACAAAATTTGGCGTGCATACAGAGGGTATCATAATGATCCTACACTTCCAATTTAGGTCACAGATACCTTCAATTACAACACCTCATTTTTACTTTTTTGTGTTTAACTAGGTGGCGCTATACATGAAATGAGTGGTTATGGAATGGGTTGACATGGCCCCTTGAGATCAACATACAAAAAAAAAATGGTCCTCCTAAACCCTACGGTTTTCGAGAAAAACGATGGTTCCATGCTATCCATGTGGGGTTACATGCCCACCAAGTTTCGTGTACCCCGGTCTTTCAGTGTCCCGGGACTCATTGACGGAAATGTGGGCATGCGAAAAAGAAAAAAAAAAAAAAATTCTGACTAAACCTATATGACCGCCGCTTCGCTGCGCGGCGGTCATAATAAATACTATACAAACCATAACACATAAGAAACGCTTAATAAACTAAGTGCATGTTGAACAGATATGCCTATATCAGCCATTACTAATACAGGGCCTAACCCACAGAGTGCAGGGTTTCACAGGGGCTGTAAGAGGCTGACGGCACCTTCTATCCAGTTGTTAATACAATCTCACATATTCAGTTCATTTACCCAGAGGAGCTACATGGTGAGTTGCTCAGAAAAGAATAAGCAGAGAGAGAGAGAGAAAGAGAGAGAGAATGCAACAGAGGGGCCCTTGTGATGCCGCCATGTTTAATTCAGTTTCTTTTTTTTCTTCCCACATTCAACAAGAGCAATCATCATCGCCAAGCTCCCCCCGCATGCATGATCTCAGCCTCGGTGTGGCATAAACAAACCACCACACATAAAAGTCACGGTCCATCACCCCTTCGCTTACCGTCCAGCCAATTGCATTAGTTGCTTACGTAAATGTCACACATCGCCATATGTGTACGCGGTAAATAAACCCACTGCCCTCCCCCACCTATTAAGGGCCATTTCCGAGCCAAGATCAATAAATCAATAGACTGGAAATACTGTGGGTGGAGGATGGGGGGGGGCACATATGACACAGTAATAACAGAGTCCTGAGATGGAGGAGAG
Source organism: Alosa pseudoharengus (assembly GCF_046254945.1). NCBI lineage: Eukaryota > Metazoa > Chordata > Actinopteri > Clupeiformes > Clupeidae > Alosa > Alosa pseudoharengus. The sequence continues at coordinate 17,060,992 of NW_027468689.1, read as the reverse complement.
GAGGACAGGATGGGAGGAGTAGAGGAGAAGAGAGGAAAGGAAGGGGGAGGGAGGGATGAGCATTTATTCAATTTCCAAAATGGCCAGGCAAGACGCATGGAGAGCGCTCGTCTTTATTAGACGCGCCGTAGGACAAGGTGACAGGTCATTGTGATGAGGCAGTTGTGGTGGTGGTGTGTGTGTGTTTGTGTGTGTGTGTGTGTGTGTGTGTGTGTGTGTGTGTGTGTGTTGGGGTTGGTGGTGGTTGGTCAAGGTTAACGGGATTATGCAATGTGCTGATGGAGGCTGGAGCATGGAGGAGATAGACATGCTTAGAGGAGTGTGTCTGAGTGTGTGTGTGTACACAGACTAGTGTGAGAGAAGATTTAGAGGACATAGATGGAGATAAGAGAAGAGAAGAGAAAAGAAGAGAAGAAAAGAGAAGAAGAGACATTTGCTTGAAATTGTCACGCACTTTGTCATGCAACATTTCTCAGTGGCAGTGGTTATTTCAGCTGTTATCACTGAATTGCATTAACATTGATCTCTTGTTGCCAGTCACTTTATATGTCTTAAGAGTCAAGAAGACAGGAGAAGAGGCAACAATAAATGACAAAAGAAGAAAAAAGAGAAAGATGACAGGAAAGGAGAACAAATAAAAGAAAGAGAAGAGGAGAAAATAACAGTTAATACCACAGCTACAGCCTAGTCATCATCATACGCAGTCAGGGCACCATGACAACAAAGCATGAAAGTGCAAAATGGGCCTATTTCAAACCCCAGGGAGAGCCCACCGTGTGCATTCTGTCCTAGGCCCTCAACAGAGATCTAACTCGCCATTTCAGACCTCACACTGACTCCCAGCATGTCTCCGAACATATGGATGTAAATTATTTAGACTCTATTTAACTAAAGCAAATCCTCATCTTTCCAAATGGCCTTCACTGAAAGAGAGACCAGCAGATAAAAAAGCTGTCTCCCTCTCTCTCTCCCTCTCTCTCTCTCTAGGATTTAGTGCGTCCACGTTCAACTTCACAAAGCTACAAATAATGCAGAAAGGCGCAGTAGGGAGATTTCATCTCATTCCGGTGTAACCCTGACATTTAAATTATCTCACAGGAACCAAAAGAAGCACACAGAGAGAGAGAGAGAGAGAGAGAGAGAGAGAGAGAGAGAGGAAAATACAATCACAAGGCTCAGTTGACATTCTTAGCAAGAGACAATTCCAATAAATCCTGTGGCACACACACACACTCCCTCAGAGTATTGTTGACTGTGTAACTGTGTAATAATAAAATCATCAAACATTACCCATGGTTGCATCAAACTACAGTTATTGCTCTTGTTAGAGCAACAATAGTTTGCCTGCTGTTAGACAAACACTGAAATATTAACCTTCTGTCAGCGTGAACAGACCCCCAAACACAGCAGCAGGCCTGCAATCAGCAGGAGTACAGGCACGCACGCACACACACACACACACATACACACACACACACACACATTTTTCTTATTTATTTAATGCACACTTGCACATATACACTTACAATACCCCCCCCCCCCCCCCCACACACACACACACACACAAAGTCACGGCAATATGTCATATATATCGACTGTGGCTTAATAAGTTTAGGTCGGAAGGCAGCAGACCTCTACTGGGACAGTGGCATAGATATTACAACCACATCCATAATGGAACACCCCGCCTGCACACGTGGCGCGGCAAACACCCAGACTGAGCATTTCCGTTTCGCAGAAGCTAATATGATATGGATCAAATGCGGTAAGAGGCATATCGCAGATATTTTTAGATTGATATTATTGGAGAGGACTTGGCCACAGCGTGATGCCGTAAATAATGAATAACGAGTTCTTAGGAAGAAAAAACAAGGTGCATGAACGGATAAATAATTTAGCTGCAAATAACTTTTTTGTAAACGTAGCCTATAACTCTCTTATGAAGATTGTTTGTGAAATAGTGTTCCCAGGGCACCCACGGCACATATTGTGTTTTGTGTTTGCGTGTAATGGAGCTCATTTGATAGACGTCCAGCTGATTCTAGATGATTATTGGCCTGGAGCGAAGCTACCTCAGAAATCCATCAGTGTTTGTGCCCCCAGTCAGCCCTCCGAAATGCTCGCAGTTGATTTTATAAAGCTCTGCATCACTTTGAGACAGGCACTTAGTTCCAACCTTGCTGTATAATTGGAATTTAACGAATGTTTTCATTTTACCGCCTAGATTAAAGGACCCTGAAGGATATAGGCCTACTTTAAATAAAATCGAAGATTTCCACTCGCATTATTAATAAGCGAGGTGTAACTGTTTGAATCATGCCAATGGCCTAAAATAGCTTAAACATGTCAACATAATGATTTCCTGGTCTTTGGTGCAATACAGTGATTTCTTTCTGGACTAATTCAAACAGCTGTCAAAAATGCAGACAGCTGCATGGCGCGCAGATCGCGCACCTAATTTTGAACTGAAAGGGCAGCAGAAGAGAGAAGACCTTCGCCACGGCCTAATGCCCTTCTCACGATGTCAGCTACAGGGGATAATAATTAGTTGGTCCCCACCTAAATGTATTGGGTCATTCCTTTCCCGTGCTACACCTATCCATCAAGTTATATGGAAATCATTGTTTTGCAACTTAACACAATAGCCTACATCACTGCCAATCAAAAGGCTGCCATCAACACGCCAGTCTGGCGCTTGGTGATCCTCTTCGAAAATGTAATTCGCAGTACAAAGAGTGTTTGGGTAGAGAGAGATATATGCAGATAATACTAGTATCCAAGGCTCTTCACACACACCTCGTTTAATGTATTTGGTTTGACTAACTGTAACCACTAAAAAGTCGCAGAGGAACGGCATACCAATTCTGTCTGTCTTTTAATTGCTTATTACAGTTTAGACAATGTCAAATATTTGCAGACAAGCAGGTACCTGGTGCACATACGCAAGCCATGACAAACCGATGTTTGATTGTCTTAAGTTACGAGTCATGTGTCGGCGACACTCGGTATGCCCTATGTAATCTCAGCTGGCTGTAATGAGTCCATGGCGTAGCTAAGTGCACCGTGTGTCTTGTTCTACGTCAGTGTGATAATTATGCACCATGACTCTGTGGGCGCAAGGTTACTGGGAAGGGAGAGAGGGCGCATCTGCGCCGTGAGGCATGGCGCGCACTTTACCGTCTCCCATGCCTAATGAACTGACTTACTGCAGACAGGCGCGTCCATAAATTCCCGGCCGGCTCCTCTCTCCCAACAACCCCGACAAAAATAAGCCGCTATTTCCGCCATTATCATTGACATTAATGCCATTACTGCTGATCCTCAGCAGTGGTGACGGACTACTACGTGCCCATTCGTCTAGATTGTCGGCCTATTCAAAATGCCAGTGGCCCAGGGGTTAGTAAAAAAGTCAATAGTAGGAAAGTACACTCGTTGTTTACTGTGAATGTAGAGGTTTGGTTCACTTAGCTGGCAAATTAAGCATTTTATGCTTTAACAGACATGACCGAGCGTTCCATTGGTGTGATCAATTTGTGTAGACACTGATGACTAAACTTCTGTCTTTTGTGTGAGTAGAGGAACATAACGGTCTGCCACAATGGTGGATGCTGAATACACCGCAGCGAAATAATCAAAGGAGACAACACAACGTCCAATTAAAAATAATGTCTGTGGGATGAGCGCTTTGACTACTTAATCCAGGAAGCGTGAGATCAGGTGTGTTCACGGATTTAGAAGATTTATCTCATTTAAACAATGCGCAGTGCTTTTTTCATTGTGCAAATCACTGACTGTGTACACATGCATTATGTTTATAGAGATTGAAATTCAGTCGTCAACCGTCATCAAATGTAAATCAACCTACCGGTTTATTTGAGCTCTTGCAAAGAATAATGCTTTCACCTCGCTCTAAAAGCTATTACTATATGTAGCGAGTTGGCAAAGACAAGAGCCGGCTAAAACTTAAATCTTTAAACAGCAACCCACACGAACATCTTCATCACACGTCTTTTAAAGTAGCCTAACTTTATATTCTGGATAAATCAATGGTTGTTTTTTATTTATGATTTAAGGGTTGGCTTTCTACAATACGAAAAATCTAAATGTCATCGAAAGCAATAGCACAACAATGTTTTTGTTCTCCATGAAACCACTATCCATTATCTTCGCACTAGGTTATTAGACCGCATGACGCTGTAACCTAAGTGGTGAAATGAGCATCGTCCCCGCAGCTCTCTGCCCCGCGTTTGTTCTAAAGCAAAGTCACACTTACTGCATTCCCACAGTGCGTTGAATTGTTGCAGAGAGACGCAGGATAAACGTGTTGTGTCTCTCAGACACTCTTGCGACAGAACGGGGAAAATAACAGGTCATAGAAGCTCCAATAGAATTTCTAATTTGATATAAAAGGAGAATGAGGCAATATGACTCGAGCGGTGCAGCAGGGCGCGTGACAGATTCCACCAGGACGTAGCTCTGAGAGACTGGATGGTGCAAGGCACGCAGAGGACAAAAATAAATTTGAACCTACCGGTTTGTCGAAAGCCATCCTACTGGGGCGAGCGCTGCTGATGCGACTGTGGCCACCCCGCACCTCCGCCGGAACGACTATAAGCGCGGGAGATAAAGTGTGTGTGCATGTGTATGCGTGTGTGCACGCGCTACCGCCGAGAGGGGCGCTGTCCAATCAGTGTCGTCCTTCCGCTGAAATCGACAATGGCACTTTTATGTAGCAAGGTTCTCTGTAAGAGGTATTTGCCTGGCCCTGAGTGCAGATTTGTATCTGTCAAATGTCTGGTATTTGCTGATATTTGAACAAAAGTATAGCCTAAGCATATATTGCAGAGGTGGGGTGTTTTATAGTTCATAGTTCACCCCCCCCCCCCCCCATTGTTTGTTAGTAGACAAAACATCAACATAATATAATGTATCCTATTATACGTTTAACATGTATTGTCCTACAATTAAGCTTTGTTCTTCAGCTTGTACCTAAAAAGTAGAATATTCGAGTCCATAAGATTGATTGATTAATTCGTGGAAGACATGGCAGAGCAGGAAATGCATGGTAGAGCCTGAGTTGTCATAGGTTAACGAAGAAGTGGTCTTTACAACTGCCAAGCAGCAGGCCATGCATCACGGAGAATATCTCAGAACAGACCCTAGGGTTTTCAATCTTTAATCCATGACCTCCTTCAAAGCGCCCTGAGTCCAATGATCACTCGCCTACTGGACCTCGAGCGTCTTGATTCCCGGAACATTCCTCCTCATTTGTTTCGCCTTAATTCCCCAGAGCATCTCTTGGAACCCCGCAGCTTGTAGAGCATGCTCGCCAGGTCACGTACATGGCATTTTCATTCACATCCACGGCTGGGTTCAGGTGCGATGTTTCAAGCTCCGTCGGGCGCGAGTGTGCTCCCCTGAGATATGCCGGCTGATTTGACTTTGGTGGAGAGCAGCAGTGTTCCTTGGGATATTAATTCTCATCGTCTGATATGTAGATAGGCTAATTATTAAAAAAAAAAAATTCAATGGGTTGTCATTTCGCATCTACGCAACTCATTTATAACCAAGTAGTAGCCAGGCTATATCTCCCCCAACCCCTAGGGGAGGATTCATGTTGGTGAGGCGAGGTTGAGTGGTAACACGATTTCATAGTGTTTTACAAACCACTGTTTCCCAGGTCAAGCAGGTAATTTAGGCTACATCATCTTCTTTAAGTTATGTTAATGCAAATACGTCTGCAGCGCTCCCACCTATTCCTTTTTTTGCGGAGCAGGTAGAGTGTTGCAGCCCGGAGGCAGGATCTGAAAGCTACTATATAAACAAAACTCCCGATCAGTTGCTGTGTCTATACAAAGCAGTCATTTCAATCGGGACACGTCCCTTTGATGTAAAAGTTCAGCATTTTTATCTCGGTGTTTCAAAGTGGATCGCCACTCTTGCTATACAGCTCTCTCAGTGTCGTGTCATTACCAATGCAGAGGGGAAAGCATGGGGAGAGAGTGTCGAGTCATTTGAGCGAATATTAATAAATCACCTTAATGGCTCCCTCATAATGACAAACCCTCAGCTGTCGCCTTTGCACTGCAAACGAATCAATCACCAAACAGGTGCCAGGTCAGAATAAAAAAAATATTTGAAACATCCAGGATTGAAAGGCAAACCACTTTGTGTTTGTGTTGGCATATATTCCGGTGTTGTAGTACAGGGTGAGAAATAATGATTTCATTAAGCATTCATATTAGTTATATCTAGGGAGTAAGCACTTGGTGGTTGGTCCTTGTGTCAAGTTACCCTTTCTTTATTTTGTCTTGTGTCTCATTAGAAAGACCAGTATTGAGTGGTCTGTGGGACTCATTAAAACCCCATGGCTTCAAAATGAGGAGCGCAGGGAGACACACAGAACACAGAAGAGACACACTAATCTGAAGCAGGTCACAAAAAGAGACTCGTACAAAAGCTGGAAACGGTGAGAAAAATCAATACACTACTAAGCACAGAGATCTCAGAGCTTTCATTTGAAACAGGGGTAAGCAATAGATCATGCCATACAGTACCTTACACCTTACAGAGAGAAAGAGAGAGAATAAGACAGAGAGAGAGAGAGGACTGTGAGAAACTGTAAACAGTTTCACTTGGTGAAAAACAGAGAAAAAGTGACACAGAGAGCAAGATCTCAGAAACATGTTTTATTTTCTGCTATGACAGCATTACCAGTACAATAGAAAGAGCTTTTCCTTAACCAGCCTGAAAGCAGCCCTCGGCCACCTGTCAGGAATTCTCGCAAAAACAAAGCAAGGAAGGAAAGAAAACAAAACATTTTAAGCTATTCTTAAAATAAAGCAAACAAAAATACAAACATTTTTTTGGAAAGAGTGAAGTTATAAAATGAGAAACCAGCAAAAAGAAATACCAGAAGAGTATAATGTTTACAGCATACAAAGAGCATAATGTATTTCCTTGATCATCATCATCATCATCATCATTACAACCATATATTACCCATTCTGCACACCAGGTGCGTTCAAACAGCTCTAAAAGATAAAAATGTAGATATATTTGCATAGAGCAAGTAAGCATCCACAGAATAGTATTCTATATTTATAGTATAAAAGATATGTGAGGGAATTTGAACGTTGATTGTTACATTCATCTCTCCATGGGCTGTTTTAGTATGACAGTATAAAATGAGTAATAGGAGAAAGTGAAGCTAGTGGAAAACTGAATATGACTGGCTGATTAAATTGTTTATGTTAGCAGTGAGTGACTGCTGTTTTTTTTTTAGCATTTTGGTAAAAAAAAAAATCCCTTTTTTATTCGGGATATCTTATTCGTCATCATCTTCGTCTCCATAGTAACGGTTGCGCTTGATTTGATCTTCCACAGACAAGTGATCCCCTTCCCAGAGTAGGCCGCCCTTTCCTGAGGTGCCCAACGAGATTTCGGGCCTCCCCTCCTCCGTCTCCACAGCGTTTTTTGGTTTCTCTCCCGCCCCTCTCGATTCCATGCCGAAATCCAGGAGGTCGTCCAGGAAAGATGTAGAGGCGCCACCACTGGGAGCATCGCAGAAAATGTCATCCTTGAAATCAGTCAGCAGGCTTGGGCTCTTATCCAGCCCTGCGAAAATGTCCTCCAGAAAACTTGCAGAAGCACTGAGCTTTGGCGGCTGGTTGTCTGAGACTATGGTCGTCTCCTCCTCCTCTGTGTCTACTTTAAACCAGTCCCTGCTGATTGGGTAGTCTGAAGATGTAGTATCTGTGCATTTGGCAACAGGAGGATAGAAATCTGGTTCGGTTTGTGCCATCTGGAAAAAGTCTGATGGTTCTGACTTGTACACATTCACAAAGTCTTTGTCAGGACTGTCCAGAATGGAGGGCTTAATGTCGTTGTCAGGAATACCCAGGCTGAAAGGATCGCTGGGGCTGGTGTCAAGGAGTGTTGGTTTCATGCTGACATCATCGAATCCTGACCAGGATGGTCCACAGTCCAAGAGCGCACTGTAGGAGTTGTTGTTGTTGTTGTTGTTGTTATTTGAGTTTGAGATCCCATTGATGTTTTGCTCTGGCACCACCTCTCCATCGATCACTGTGACCTCTACTCCACCTGAATCTCCCTCCATCTCCTTTACCTCTTTTCTCTCTGTATCAGCACTTTGTGCTTCTCCATCTCTCTCTCCACTTTCCTCTCTCACCTTCACATCATCTTTTGTCTCTTTCTCCTTATGCTCATCTTTCCCTTCAGTTTCGCCTGTTGCTTTCTCTTCCTTCACTTTCCCTTTTGCATCTTTCTTCTTCTCTTCACTTGGGCTTTCCATCACGTTCTCTGGACTTTCAGTCTCGGTTTGCTGCGGATCTTCTGAAACGTCTTTGGTGCCTGGGATTTGATTGACATCGGGTGCAGTCTCCTCCATTGCCTTCACGCTCTGTTCCGCAATGGGGGATGTTGAACCCTGTGTCGGCTTTGGATCCTTCACAAGTTTAACTCTCTCAGGTAATGGGGTCACTGGCACATCCTGAGTGTTATCAATTTCCCTCAACCCATTTTCAGAGTGAGTGACGGCTGGCTCTTTAGGTGGTCTAGAGGTACGTTTCGGGGTTTCTGTCATCTCCTGAGGTGCACTTTCCTGGGGAGGCCATGTTGGTTTGACCAGCTTCACCTCTTCCTCTGCATGAAATGCCTTCTGAGGAGACTCGGACTGTGGGGGCCAGACAATGGCAATTTTACTGGTAGGCTTTTTGGTCTCATCATTCGATGACTGGCTGGTGTCTTTGTCTTTTTCGGATGTCTTTTCTTTCTCTATCGAGCTAGACAGGGCTGAGCGCTTGGATTCAGATTTTTCTGGGGAGGGTTTTTTGGGTTTTGTCTTTTCTGGTGAAGTCTGATTTTTGTTGCTCCATAGCTCCTTGTGGGGTCTTTCTCCAAAACCTTCATCATAATTTCCTTTGGCCTTGAAGAGCTGCTTGTAGTGTGGCTTGCAGTACATGCGCCCATGGAGAGAGGCATACGTGCCAAGGCTGCGGGAGAGCAAAACAAGAAAATAAGAACAATGAAGTTCTTGGAAGATGAAAACACCACTAATTACACAAATGGTTAAGATATTTAGAGTGTCTTGTAGATAGGCCACATTGAAGACGGTGTAAAGATTTGTGATTACATTTTTACCTTAATTGACTGCTGCAGTGGGCACAGCGGAAGCAGGTTTTATGGAAGTTTTGTTTGTCTGCAATCAGCAACTCCATGGGGTAAACTCTCTTCCGACATACCCGACACAGTTCGGACTCGGGTACTCGAATTTTCTAAAAGGTAAGCAATTATTAATTAGATGGCTGAATGATTAGGCTACTGCAAAACTTCAGAGTGTCAAATGTAAGTTAGTGCAAGTCATGAGCACAATGTTAAAAAAAACGGTGTGGTCATATAGCAGCACCTCAATAAACCATGTCACCAAGTCAAATGAACAGTTATGGAACTTAATCCTGCTTAGATTTATCTTAATTTTTAATCATGAACTGTCCTTGAACTTAATCCTGCTTAGATGTATGTTAATTTTTTATCATGAACTGTCTGACAACACCTGGTAAAGCAACAGACATCTACTTTGTAAGATATCTATGGGCTATGAAATACTGTATGTTGTTTTGTTGATACATTGAGGACCTCTGACCCAAAGTCTGAAAACCATTAAACTCATAGTGTATGTACTTATAATAATGGATATAATATATATGAGTACTTATAATGAAAGTACTTCTTAACACCAAAGTTATTAATTGCTAAAAGTCTGCCCTCCTCATTGAAAGAAAATGCGGAATCAGGTCAAACTCAATGCACCCACACATGCCCAAAATTAGGTACAGTGTATACCAATCAAGATGAAGATTGTTCTATCTGGGTCATTGAAAGCCAACTATGGAAAAGTTCAAGCCCCTACAGACTGTGAGAGTTTAACCCAGCGCCTGTCTTTTAATTACTCCATAAATAAACAGCGTTGGATAAACATTTAGTGTCTGTAGGGGAAGAATTTGTTTTGAAACTAAAATATGCTCGGACAGGAAGAGCAAAGATTATGGTTTAAGACCCGTGGCCCTAATTGGGCGAAGTGCAAAGTCTAACTAAAGCTTATGTAATATGTAGTTAAAATAAATTTGGTAGAATAACACCATGGGCAAGACTTTCAGCACAAACATTAATGAGTCAGCTCAATGCTCCTATATGCAACAAAATAGTCATATGTCATGCACAATTACTTTTTCACAAGATTGTTTTGCAGACTTTGCCCTTTGCCCACCATTTAACTGATGGCCTCTAGTATGTATCAGTGACTGAGTAATGAGGATCCTCAAAATAATGTGTTTGAGGACAAACAGTGTAGGAAAAAACTTGTATATCCTACACTAAAATATTTTTGAGGACATGAAAGAGGGAGAGAGATATCAAGAGAGAAGCAAAATAGAAAAAGAAACAGGCAGAGAAAAGTGAAAAACAAGTGAAAAGAGACATGCTTAAATATCCTTCTCATATGGCATAATAACACAAACTAGACAAGCATGTATGTGTTAGAGTAACCAAACTGACACACAGCAAAAACACTAGTATTAAAAACACACCATGGCTTTCCAGATTAGTCATTTCCATGCTGGTCACACAGCTTTACCAGTCACGATGCTCTCCCTTTGGTGAGACATCATCTGAGATCTTTGCTCCTCGGTTGCGTTGAAGCCCAGGTTTCTGAACACAGTTTCGCTGTCGGCCCATGACTGCTGAAAGCTCTGCAGGAGCTCCTCAGCAGAAGCATCAGGCGACACGCTCAGGCCGGGCACGTTCCCCCGCACCACGTCTGCATAGGTGGGTGGGCTTGGTATTCCAGACACATTCTCCGAGTGCATGGATGTCTCAGTTCTTGACCCCGTCACTGTGTTCCCAAACTCATCAACAGTAGAGTAGTTTTCTGTGATAGACTGTGTTTCAGAGAAACCAGTAGCATCCTTCTCCTTCTCCTCCCTCACATGGTGGAAGCTTGGCTCACCCAGTTCAAAAACATTCTTGATAGCCTTGATGTCAAATGATGGCTTCTCCTCGGCTGGAGTGGGTCTGCGCTCAATCTCAGCATCTCCTTCCTCTGTATCGCTGCCCAACCTCTCTGGTATGAGGATCGGATCTCTCCTGACGTACATTTTTGGTTGCGGGGACTCAAACTTGTTGACCAGTTTGGATAGATCGACTCTGGGGAGATCCTCCTTCATCCTCTCCTGGATCTCAGCACTCTCAGCATCCTCCTCTGCATCGCCTCCTAGTCTCTCAGGGATATCAATAGGGTCCTTGCGCATGTAAGTCTTGTTGACTTCTGCTTTCTGAGCCTCCTCAAAGAACACCCGCTTGTCTTTCACGGTCATCATAGAGTCCACCGCTTCTGAGACGTCAAACGTCTCAACTGAATGGCTCTCCATGGTGAACTCTTGGTGGCTGGAAGACAAGGACTCCTCCTCCATCTCAGCTGTGTGCATCATCATCATGTGCTCTGGCACAGGCATTGGTGGTGGGGTCTGTGCGACCTTGGTGGTGTTGTCTTTCAGCTTGGTCAACTTGTGTGATCGGCTCATTGTGGGCGAAGGTGTAGCCCTGCTTAGCTTTGTAGGGGTGTCCGCCCAGCGAGGAGGGGGTGTAGGGGTCGCATCAGATCTGAAAGAGGGTGGTGGAGAAGGGCTGACCCTAAAAGGAGAATCTGTCCTCCTGGATGACTCTATGCTGATGAAGGTGGGTGATGGGGTTCTCATTCTCATCGTATCAGAGGGTACTTTGGGCTCCGGGGTCCTTGTTTTGGACAGGTCCTGCTCTTTGATTTCCTGGGTGCTCCGTCTCTCCTCCTTTACTTTCTTCTGGGTTTCCACCCTGGCAGAGCCAATGCTAATCTTAGAGATTTTAGGAGTTGCACCACCAATGATCACCTTCTCTGGCTCTGGCTCACTCTCTGGCTTGCTAGATTCCTGCACATTCGACTCAATAAAAATCAGCTTTGCCTGTGCAATGTTTCTGATATGCACAATTACTTCCTTTAGCTTTTGCTTACTGAACTGAGTAGTAACCATCCTTGTCTTTTCCTCTGTTCCAATGAGCCAATCGGGAAGTGAAATCACCATTGCCTTCACAGAGTTGGCATCCAGTTTCCCGTGAACACTCTGCATTTCCTTAATCTGGCTCAACAGCTTCTGCACTTCCACATACTTCTGACTATCAGTGATCTCAGCCACTGATTCAGTCTGCTTCATCTCTTGTGAGCTGATTTGACTAACCTCCTGTTTAGACATCTCTTTTTGCTGCAGCTGTTGCATCTGTTTCTGCTGTTGTTGCTGTTGGGAGGACTTCACTTGCTTCTTTATTTGAATTTTGCTTTTCTGCTGGATGCTCTGCTGCTGCACCTGGCTCTCAGTTACCACAACTTCCTCTCGGATCTGAACATGCTTCTCCTTCACTTCCTGGTGGGACTGAACAATTGTTACCTGGCCTTGTCCTTTAGGAACCTCAACAGTCATTGGGGGTACAGGAGAGACTTGAATAGGCACAACTTGTTTCACTTCCTTTTTTGACTTTTGTTTGGATTTTTTCATCTGGATTTCCACTTTACTGTCAGAAGTTGCAGCCTTTCCAACCTGCTCCACAGTGACCTCAGTGACCTTTTGGGTGCTGCTTGAGAGGCTTTCTGAATTTTGCTGAGCTGTACCCATCTGTGTAACGCTCTGTGTACTCTTTTGGTTCATCTGTGCTGTGGCATTGATGGCCACTTGCTCCTTCTGTGCTGCATTTTCCTCTTGCTTACTTTCTGCCTCAACTTTTGGTGGCTTTATAGTTTTGACCTTAAAATTTGGAGTGACCTTGGGAATCTTCATGGGTTGAGAGGGTGCCTTTTTGGCCTCCTGTGTTGCAGAGCTTGAAACATGCTGGATGGCCTCCTGTTTGGAGACAGATGTCTCAGAGCTGGTCTTCACAGCAGTCTGTTGTTGCTCTGATGCACTGGATGAAGCCATGGAAGAGGAGGCCTGAACATCAGTTGACAGAGAGTGGGTACCTTGGGTCATCCCAGAAGACACTGTTTGATGCTTTTTAGAGGTAACAGAGGACATACTGGTTGAATCTTGAGTAAGCTTTTTGTTTATTGTAGGTTTAACCATGGGGATTTGAGTGGGCATTTTCTTTGTAGGTGGCTCTTGTGGAACTGGGGCTGGTTTGGCTAAAATCTCAGGTTCATTAGGAAGAGGTGGTTGGGCGAGCCCTGTGCTTTCAGTGGCTGGGGCCTCTTCACCTGGTGCCTGCAGATGCATTTGAGTTGGTGGTGATGTTGGAGTGGTTACTTTGCTTTTTGCTGCTTCTTCCATCTGCTTGCGATACCTCTCCTCTGCCAGCATGAGGGGAGTTTTGAACTTCCTAGCATAGGTCTTGGGCTTTGCTACTGCAGTAGTTTCAGGAGGAGGTGGGAGTTTTATGGGAGGGACAAAAACTTTCTTTGGTGGTCGTGGAGGCTCTTCTTGCACAGGCTTGGCCACTGGAATTACGGAAGGAATTTTAGAAACGGGAGGTTCCAGAGTAGTCTGTTTTATCTGCTCTACATGTTTGCTGCTCTCTTCTTTGATGGTGGTAGCTGTGGCAGAAGTTTCCTGCTTTTCAACCACAGGTGCTGGGGGAGGGGGTGGTGGAGGAGGAGGCGGTTGAGGTGCTGGCGGCTGTTTCTTCTGCCACTTAAACTTGGGTGGCTCAGCTTGCTTTGGTGGCTCAGGCTTGGGCACTTTGAAGAGAGGCCGTGCTTTAGGTTTAGCAGGAGATGGCTGTGCCACAGCACTCAGCTCCTGTGGGGGAGGAGGTGGGGGCAGGAAGTCCTGTGGGGGAGGAGGTGGAGGGAAGAACTCTGTCTCTGCCTCTGCAGTTGGAGGTGGCGGAGGGGGAGGTAAAGGGAGGTCACTGTCTTGCCTCATGACCAGAGGACGAGATAGGGGTGGTGGGACATCACTGTCTGTGATAGGAGAGGGAGGAGGCGGAAGAGAGAGCTCTGACTCTGATGGAGGAGGTGGGGAGACAGGTGGAGGTGGCAGATCAATTTGTGGCTTGTTTTTCTTGATCAAACCCTTAGTGCTGCCATAGCCCAACTTCAGGTTCTTGACGGTTTGCTTTTGAGTAGCAGTCTTCTGTTCAGTCGTCACAGAAGTCTGGACCTGTTTGATTGTCTTTATTTCCTGTGTCTGCTTTGTGGTTATGTTCACCTGTGATGTCTCTTTCGTCACAACAGTGCCTGATCCTGCAACTGCAGTGCTCTCTGTCACCTGCTTTCCAATGTTTTTCTTCTTTATCAGCATAGGTCCAGGGTTGTCCATGTTGGGTTTCACTGGCTCCTTAACCACTTCCTGTTCTTTTACAATTGCCTGCTGTTCTTTTATCTGCTGCTCTTGGACATTTGTCTGCTGCCCATGTTGAGCAATTGTTTGGACATTCACTTGTTGCTTGACCTTCAGGTGCTGCTGTTGAACATTCACTTGCTGCTTGACATTCATTTGCTGCTTTTTAACATTCACTTGCTGTTTGACATTCATTTGCTGCTGCTTAGTGCTGGTCTGTTGCTGACTGAGAGTAATTTCCTGCTGTTTGATGTTTTCTTGCTGTTTCACGCTTTGCTGCTGCTGCTTTATGCTTTGCTGCTGCTGCTGACTGATTGTTGTTTCCTGCTGTTTCATGTTTTCTTGCTGTTTCACGCTCTGCTGTTGCTGCTCTTGCTGACTGATGGTTGCTTCCTGCTGCTTCATGTTTTCTTGCTGTTTCATGTTGTGCTGCTGCTGCTGTTGCTGCTGCTTCATGCTCTGCTGCTTGATGTTCTGTTGCTGCTTGATGTTTTGCTGTTGTTTCACCTTCATTTGTTGCTGCTTTTTCTTGCTCACCTGTTGAGATAAAGACTGCTGTGAGGATTGAGAAGCTTCTGTCGCCATCTGCTGGACAGCTGTGGTTTGTGTCACAGTAGACTGACTTTCCTGGCTTGTAGCTTGGATATTCTGCTCTAAGTGAACCTGAGTGACTTCCTGTGCACTGTTCTGCGACTCTGTGGTCCCTGTCTGGTTCGTCATGGCAAAAGCCTGGCTGGCAGCTCTGCTTTCTGCCATTGCTGCAGCTAGGCACTCAGGGCACTCATGGAGTGGAGTTTTCCCTTTGACTCTCCTTACATTGTGGCCCTTGTGGTGCTTCTCATCCTTCTTCTGCAGGAGGCAGTGTATGGCCCCCCGGACATCACCCTTGACCACTTCCTCTTTCTCAACCTGCATTTCCTCCTGTTCGTAAAGTGACTTTATCGATGTCTTGATGTCTCCCTCAGTGCTTGCGCGGCGCTGCATTCGAGGGGATGCAGTAGGCTCCAGCAGCAGCTGAATGGTGCCCTTCACATCTCCATACTCACTAACCTGATGCTGGTAGACCTTTTTATCAGAAGAAGCTTCCTGCAGATTGATTAAGGCCGTATGAATGTCACCTTTGACTATCTCCTCCTTCTCCACCTCTTTCAATGCCTGCTTGGCCTCCTCCAGAGATTTTAGGGTGCCCTTAATGTCACCAGGCACCAAATCCTCAATGATGATCTCTGTCCTGGTGTTTGCTGATTTCTCCAAGGATTCCAAGGCCCCTCTGATGTCACCCCTCACAATCTCTGGCTTCTCCACCTCCTTGGCTTGATTTTGGGCTTCCACCAGTGACCTGAGTGTGATGTTGATATCTCCTTTCACAACCTCCTCTTTTTCCAGCACTGCCCTTTGGTTCACGGCCTGTGTTAGAGAGTCGAGTGCTGCCCTGAGGTCTCCCTTTACAATTTCCTCCTTCTGCAGGTTGTGTAGGCCCTCTGGCTTTGTCATGAACACCTTTACAGTGCTGTGCACATCCCCACAGAGTATATCCTCCTCGGTGACGGTACGCCCAATTTCCTTCTGATTCTTTCTGAGAAGCAATTTAGTTGTCTCAACATCACCACCAATAATCTTTTCTTTTTCTCTCCCTTCCACAGTATCATCTGATTCAGTCTGGAGCTGACGGAGGTAGTCTAGTGCCCCAGACTCTATACAGGTGGAGTAGAAGCTCACATTACCCCTCTCTGTATCACTCACTCTAATCTTACTCTGGTCTGATGCATCAGGATTTGAGAGGAGTCTGTGC
The DNA here is from genome assembly GCF_046254945.1 of Alosa pseudoharengus. Taxonomy (NCBI): domain Eukaryota; kingdom Metazoa; phylum Chordata; class Actinopteri; order Clupeiformes; family Clupeidae; genus Alosa; species Alosa pseudoharengus. The sequence continues at coordinate 17,044,819 of NW_027468689.1, read as the reverse complement.
AAGGTTCCCCTTACATTGCCTCTGACTATGTCCTCTTTGTCAAGGCCTTCTTCTGTGTCTTTATTCAGAAGTGAGTAAATGGTCATCCTGACATCACCCTTCTCGTCCTCCTGGATGAGAATACCACGTTTGTTGGCCCCCTCCTCTTTCAGCAAGTTGTTGATGGCCTCTTGTATGTCTCCTCTGATGATCTCTTCCTTCTCCACATTGATACCCCTCTCCTGATTAAAGAGTTGTTTCACTGTGGTGTTGATGTTTCCTCTCTCTTCCTGGTCAATTGTGATGCATTTCTCTGTCCCCTCACATCTGTTCAACAGGTTCATCATGATGTTGTTTAGATCGCCCCTGATCACTTCCTCCCTCTGGATCTCAGGAGCTTCCTGGTTCATGAGTTTGTATTTAGCCATTCTCACATCTCCAACCTCATCTGTCTCAATAAGAATCCCCTGGGACTCAACCATTTTCTGGCTGTATAGTTCCTCCAGAGTATTCTTAATGCTCTTACCAATGATTTCCGTTCTCTCTACATTGCTTTCATTGAATCCAGTAAGGGGTGTTGATTCAAAGAGCCATGTTGTTGATTTCACGTCTGCCTGTGGGATCTCCTCTCGGGTAATGACTGTTTCTGTTCCATCCATCTCTTTGATACGATCCAGAGGCTCTTTCTCAAACAGCCATACAGACTGTTTCACATCTCCTTTAACCACCTCTTCCTTTGTTACTTTCTCCATCTCATCATACTCAGAGCCCTCTCCACGGATCTTGTCGATAGTGCGGGTCTCAAAGAGCCAGGTGGAAGATCTCACATCCCCCTTTTGGATCTCACTCACACTAACAGTCCTAACATACTGATTCATCTGGTCCTCCTCAAAACGCTGTTTGTTTATTTTGACATCTCCACCCTGGATGTCCTCCACAGTTTTCATCCGGACTTTCAGGTCCTCTGCGATTTCATCCAGAGGCTGAGTTTCAAATTTCCACCTGGCTGATCTGACGTCTCCTTTCTGAACATCCTCCTCAGTCACTGCCTTGATGACGTACACCTCATCTGTGTCTCGAATGGAATCTAGAGGCTTTGTCTCAAATAGCCATCTAGCCCCAACAACATCACCCCTCAGAATTTCTTCTTTGGTAACTGTGGTTACTTCATGGTAGTGACCCTCTTTATCTCGGATGGCATAAAGGGGCTGGGTCTCAAACATCATAGTGTAGTTCTTCACATCTCCCTTTTCAATCTCCTCTCTGATGGTGGACTGAATATTCTTGATTTCTGTCTCTGAGGATTCATCTTGGATTTTATCCAGGGAGTATGTCTCAAAAATGAAACGTCCCTTGTCCACATTACCACCTTGGACATCTGAAACAGTACGAATCTCTTTTGATTCCTCTGAAGCATCCCGGATTGCATCAATAGGCTGGTTTTCAAACATCCAGGTGCAGTTCACCACATTTCCTTTCTGTATTTCCTCAGCCTGGCGAGACTTCAGCTTCATCATAGTTTCCTCTGAGGTTGAGGTCATGATATCCGAGGACCGGTTCTCAAAGATGTACTTCATTCTGGAAACATCTCCAGATTGGATGTCAATCTCTGTTACCCTCTTGAAATCACTCTCGCCTTCTCCAGTTATGTTCTCCAGATTCTCTGTCTCAAACAAGAAGCGAGCCAGGCGGACATCTTTACCTTGAACTTCCTCCTGATCAACAGTGCAAGTTTTTATGACTGTCTCTGATTCATCCCGTATGGTGTCCAGGGCTTGAGTTTCAAACAGCCAGGTGCAAGTTTTCACATCTCCTTTTTGGACTTCAGTTGATTCAGTCTCACTTTTGGCCTCCACTTTCTCATACAAGGCATCCATTGGTTGTGTCTCAAACAGCCACCTGCAGGTCTTCACATCACCTTGCTCAATATGGACACCCTCTTTCTTCCTGGTCTCCTCTTCCTCAGCATTGCTGAAGTATTTGATGCCATCAAGTGGCTGAGTTTCAAAAAGCCACTTGGCTGTTTTGACGTCACCTGACTCAATCTCCTGTTTGGAAATACCTTTGATGATCTGGAATTTATCAATGCTTTCATCAAACTGATCAATTGGACGTGTCTCAAACATCCATTTGCAGCTGCGGACATCACCTTTGACGATTTCCTCCCTTCTGATAGTCTTCACCTCGTGGTAATGGCCAGAGCTGTCCTGCATTGCATACATAGGAGTGGACTCAAACAGATGCTTGTTTGACCTCACAGATCCACTTGTAACACCTTCCACCTGTATCTTCTGTGTATCACATTTGCTGAGGTCCATGGTTTCAAAGATCTCCTTGTAGTTTGTGACGTCTCCTTTGTCGAGTTCCTCCAGGTTTACAGTGCGTTGAACCTCCTTTTTCTCTTCCCTTATTTGTTCTAGTGGCCTGGTCTCAAACATCCACCTCTGGTGTCTGACATCTCCCTTCTCCTCCTCTGTCATGACCCTCTTCTGAAGTTTCCCAACCTCAGCAAGTTCTTTCAGATTTTCCATGGGAACTGTTTCAAACAAATGCCTGGCAGAAGTCACATTACCTCCCACAATGTCTTCCATCTGTGTTGGTCTTGCGTTGGCGTTGTCTTTGAGGGAGTCCATAGGCTGGGTCTCAAAGACCATGCAGTGCTTGCGAACATCAGCCCCAATGATCTCCTCCCTGTGCAGTTTGGAGCTTTCCCATTCCTCATCTTTGATGGAGTCCAAGGTCTTTGTCTCGAAGAGCCAGCGACCTTTGTTCACCCCACCTTGGTAGTTGTCCTCCATTGAGACGCCGCAGATCAGTTTGACTTGAGATGGGTCTTTGCTAATCATGTCCAAGGGCTGGGTTTCAAACAGCCAGCGTGAAGTCTTCACATCTCCTTTCTCAGTCTCCTCTCTCCTCACAGTGGTGATCTCTAGCATCTCTCCTGAGTCTCCCCGGATTACGCACATGGGCTGAGTTTCAAACATCCTTGTGGTCATCTTCACTTCTCCCTTGATCTCCTCTAGCTCTGATTTCAGGCTAAGGAAGTGGGTCTCATCGATTGTCTCAGTGTGAGCCAGAGTATCCAGGTGCTGAGTTTCAAACAGGTAACGGGCAGTTTTCACATCTCCTCCAGCGATGTCCTTTGTGTAAACAACTTCAGTGCCTTGGTTGTCCTCCTGGTAGATCTTATTCAGTGTGTCCAGTGCCTGAGTTTCAAAAAGCCAAGTAGCTGTTCTGACATCTCCTCTCGCAAGCTCTTTCATTTTGCCTGTCTGTTCAGTGGAGTCAGGAGTATCTGATCGCAAAGCATCGATGGGCTGCGTCTCAAACATCCACGCAGTGTACTTGACATCACTTCCTGCTATGATCTCCTGTTGGGCGATGTTCTTGCTGTTGTCCTCATCAGGAGTTTCATCTTTGATGGAGTCCAGGGGCTTATTCTCAAACATCCAGCGCATGGACTGTACCTCTCCTTTCAGGATCTCGTCCCACTCCAGATACTCTCTCTCTGGGCTCATACACTTGCTGGGGCTGCTGCTGTTTTCGAACACTGAGCGAGCCTGCTGGATTTCTCCAGACATCTCCTCCTGGTAGGCCATCTCCTGGCTGAAGAAGTCCCTCTCCAAATTCTTGCGCACTTCTGGGTGGATGTGCTTGTAGAGCCGCTTGAGCTCAGCCATGTTTCTCTGCTTGGAGTAATAGTCCTTGGCATGGTGGTGGGGGCAGATGTACTCCTGGGGCTGCGGGGAGGAACAACGGACTGGGACCTCACCAGGTCCCTGAAGGAACTCTGTGGGAGGAGGAGGGAAGTTCTGCTGCTCCACTATCTCAGTGGTTTTAGTGGAGGCAGAAGCTGAGGTGGAGGAGGATGCTGCTGCCTCCACTCTTCTGGTAACAGCCACTGTTTCATAGTGACCATCTTCAATGACTTTAGATGAGACGTTCACTGGAGCCCATTGAAACTGGTTGTAATCAAGATCAATCTGATTGGTGACGAGTTTGGTTGAGGAATTCATTGTTGTTTTATAGAGGAAAAGTAGAGAAAAAATAAGTGGAAAGTAGAATAGAAATCGAATAACAGTCAGAGAGAAAGAGTGGGTAATGATTAAGTGTTTTTATTCAATAAATTAAATTAGATTAGGCTAAGACCCCATATATTGTGTAAGGGTATTGGTATTTGTAGCAACAGACTAATTAGGTTGACATTTTACCACCTGCAGTTCAATAATAGTAAATGGAATAGTTGTACCTGTCAACAGGGGACAATATAGACTCAGAATCAGTCATGTATGTGGCTTTGTATGTGATCTGTATCTAACAATCAATATTTCCCTCCTTTCCTGACATATAATATATGCACTAGTGTATCGATATGAACTCATGTACAGCATATAATTTATTCATAGAAATCCAGCTGTTTTATATAGCCATTACTTAGAAGAGTGCTACTATACCTTAAAGTATAATTTCTGTAGTATGATACTCTAGATATGTAATATATGTAGTATCCCAAAAACAGTGAATGTCTATAGTAAATTAATCATAGTGATTACTATACCTTCACTTGTTTGCTTGGTGTGGCCTCCTCGATCGTTTTTTCATATTGCTGCTTCAAGGCCTGGGCGGAAACCTTGGGTAGATCTTCACCTCCGATCATCCTCACTAAACCCACAGGAACACATGCACACACACACACACACACACACACACACACACACACACACCACACACACACACACGGATACATTCGCATGTCAAATACAGTAGAATATGGAATTAAAGGAGAGAGACAGTTGTAGAGAGAGGGAGAGAGAGAGAGAGAGAAGCAGAGGGGGATAATGATGATTCATTTTGTGATTTGATGGTGGTGATTACTGTAAATCAAAGAGATGTATTTTTTATTTCCCCAAGGTCCAGAAATGTTATCATTTATGGTAAAATTTCCACTTAATTTTCTCATTTTCAATCCACCTGGGACCCATTTCCATGCATTAAATTGCCTGCATCATTTAAAAACCAACCAGCATCACCAAATTGCATTACTTGCTCCCTTCACACTTGACAGGAAGAAACAGACTGGACAGATGGACAGGTGATTGATGGCAGATCTCACACATTCTCTCTATGCTTACCTGTCTCATCAAAGTGGTTCTCATAACCTGCGGCCACATGGTTCTGGTGAAAGCTCTGCTGCTCACGGCTAACCTGCGATCGGAGAGGAGTGGAGTTAGTCCCACTCTCATTACCTTCCCCAACACTTCAGTCAAGGCCAGCAACAATAGGGAATGGAGCGTGTGTGTGTGTGGTTGGGGGGGGGGATCACACAGAGCACTCAGCCAATGGTTAGCCATTAACGCCCTTTTCTTTTTAAAATAAGCACAAGGGCAATTGGTCTTGAACTCAATCTTGGTTCATTCATCTGCTGTTTCTTTTCAAATTTGTAAGTGTTTTTCTAACTCCCTGAAAAGGGAGGTTGATTTATTGTTGTCGGAGCTCTGAGCGGCAATGCTGATAGAAACACAAATCACTCAAGCTGCCGGCAAAACGAAAAATAGAGTGAAATCAATAGATATTATTCTGCAGGAACAACTCGGTGGAAGAGGAGAGTGTTTGGATAGAATGATGAGAATGACTGGATGGATGGATGGATATTCACCTGTTCATTCTCATTAAAGGTAACTCTCTGTGTCTGAGAGCTGGACATCTCCTACAAGACAGAAAAGCAGACAGAAAATTATTTATAACAATATGCTTGTGTGTGTGTTTGTCTGTATGTGTGTGTGTGTGTGTGTGTGTGTGTGTGTGTGTGTGTGTGTGTGTGTGTATGTGTGTGTATGTGTGTGTAAGAGAGAGAGAGAGAGAGAGAGAGAGATGCAGGCAGAGAGTGAGGATCTGCATACTAACATCAGTGCTCTGTTATCTTTCTAACCAGCAGAAGCAGGTACCATGACCAATTAAATCACTTCCAGTTTTCCCTCACACCCGAAACATAGTATTCATTGAGGCCAGGTGTTACCTAATTTGGCACTCTAAAAAGCACCTACAAAATGGGAGGTGCTACTCATTAAGGAATTGCTGTTTGTCTAGAGTATCCCATGCAGGGATAGCACATCTGGTTTCCCCATTAAAGAGCAGTCTGCCATTTAGGAATAGGGCACCAGATGAGGTAGTGTGTGCCTGCGTGTTTTTGTGTGTTTGTATATATATATATGTGTGTGTGTGTCTGTATTTGTGTGTGTGTGTATGTGTGTGCGTGTGCATGTGCATGTGTGTGTGTGTGGTCTGTGTTAAGCGCCAACTTCTCTCTGTGAGACACTAAACCTGAGTGGTAATACAGATCTGGAACTGTTGTTAAGACATGAGAGGCATCAATATCTAAATAAAGAAATGTTGCAGTGACTGTATTATTTTAAATACATCAAGTGCTTTATATAAAATAAACCTTTTGTATCATTTTTAAGTTTCATTTCTCCCACAATGGGCATATGGTAAACCAGATAGTATGACGATACAATCTGAGTACATTGTTTCCATGAAGGGTTGTTACTAGATAGTTATCTTTCCCATAGCTTACAGGCTATACATTGGCTTACAGGCATGATTTATAGTTCAATTTCTTATCCAGGAATGTTTCCTTAAAGCAAAGTTGGATGAATATATTTCAACTACAAATAGTGATGATGATAACCAGGTACTATGTGAGAGAGTGTGTTTATGAGGGAGAGTGTGTGTGTGTGTGTGTTTGTGTGTGTGTCTGTGTGTGTTTTTGTGTGTGTGAGTGTGTGTGTATCAGATGTAAGGGTTGTCAGTTTGTGGACCTGAATGATTGTGTGTGTGTAATTATTCACATGTACTCCATGCCGGGGACTGGAGGTGGATGATGGTGCTGAGTGTGTGTGTGTATTTTTACCTGTACTCTGTGCTGGGACTGCACGTGAGTGATGGTGCTGTGTGAGGAAGAGGAGGTGGAGAACTCCTGAGACTCAAACTGCTTTTTCACACTGGCCAGCCCACCGGGCAGAGAACAGGCCTCAGTCTCCTCCAGCACCTACAACACACACACACACACACATACAGAGAGAGAAAGAGAGAGAGAGCATTATAACTTATAAAATGAGCATACAGCACTGCTCATAACCTTGATAGATTGTATTATGACTATATATCGGAACGTCACATATTACCAACCGTTGCGTATTTCCAACCTCTTACGTGTATGTCCCTTAATATTCATTTCTATACAAACCAAGACGGCGGATTCCTAAATAAACGCAAGCACCCACACCATAAGTGTATCTTAGTTATGTACCAAAAATTACATTTTACTGTGACTCGAAGAGCTGTAAACTGTGTTTTACGGCTGCATGTTCAAATCCTCTTGGAGCTCCAGTGGAATTTTGATTTGCGACGAAAATTCTCAGGATAACCGTTGATGTGCCGTGAGAAAGGTTGGGAATAGGCCCAGCACTAAACTCCAAGCGTGGTACACCTATGGCTACTGCAAAATGTAAGGTTCATTTATCAAATGTTATTTTGAAGTATTAAAAAACATTGTTGTTTTAGAATGTTCAAACGAAATGGTTGGTAATTATCACGTTTACGATATATGTGTAAGTACCCTTTTTATTTATTTTTTATTTTATTTATTAATTCGCCTGACACTTTTATCCAAAGTGACTTACAGGCATCAATTATCACAGGGCCAGTCTTCCAATTCCCGTGGTCTCTATTCCCGACTGCCCTCAAAGACACGACAGTGGCAATCGGGAATAGAGCCCATGGTTTTCCTGGCTTCTGCATGCTAGCCTGGCTCCTCAGCCTCTAACCTACCACATTACCACTATCCATTAAGTACATTGGCAGGGTATGTGAGACATAATGACCTGGAGGGGGCATCAGAGGCCTTCCTGGCTGCACCACTAGAGGGTTACCAAGGTCTCACATTATCTCTCTCTCTCACACACACACACACACACACACACACACACACACTAAGGCACACAGGCAGACAGACACACCAGGGGGTGTGTATGTCTCACATACACACACTCAGAAACACACACACACACACACACACACAGGGTTACTCTCAGGGTCTGACTGTCTGACTCTCACAGTCTTCCTGCCCTGAACTCTGACCTCTGACTCCTAACCTTAACAGCTGTCTTCATACTCAAGAGCTGTGTGTGTGTGTGTGTGTGTGTGTGCGCACGTGTGTGTGTGTGTGTGTGTGCATGTGTGTGTGTGTGTGTGTGTGTGTGTGTGTGTGCGAGTGCGAGTGTGTTTGTGTCTATAGAGGGGGTGATGGGTGTCAGCATCAGTTAAAAGCCATCACATACATTAAACGTGAGCTCATAAGGACGTGGCATCCCTCTCACCTTTATCGGGTTCATCTGAACGGTGAGGGGAGGCAAGGAGAGCTTTCTGTTTCAGATTACACTCTCCTTTCCTGTTCCTTTCCTGTTTTAATATTTTAATACAAGACACCCGTGTGTTGGTGAGTGTCTCTCTGTGTGTATTTGTATATGTGTGTGTGTGTGTGTGCAAGAGAGTGTTTGTAGATCTGTGTATCTGTAAGATAGAATTCTGCGAGAATTTCTATATGTGTTAAGTGTGTTTAGGTCTCTCTGTGTGTATGTGACTGTGTGTGTGTGTGTGTGTGTGTGTGTGTGTGTGTGTGTGTGTGTGTGTGTGTATGTGTGCGTGTGTGTGTGTGTGTATGTGTGTGTGTGTGTGTGTGTGTGTGTGTGTGTGTGTGTGTGTGTGTGTGTGTGTGTGTGTGTGTGTGTGTGTGTGTGTGCGCGCCAGGGATGGAAATTAAATATTTTTTCTACCTGCCACTGTGGCTGGTGGATTCCAAAATCTACCAGCCACTCAACTTTTTTACCAGCCACTAGAGAAACGGCATGAAAATGTGATATCATGATTATAGTAGGCTACCCAAAATGATCACGGTAATCGGCATTATTGCAATATGACTAAAATGTGCTGAGTTTTGCCCTAAACCTGTCCTCCAAGCACAGTAGCAACAAAACTAAAGGTCAACAGAACCACATTCATATGCTATAGTGTCTTGTCATAAAAGTGGTGTGGCTCCTTTAAGACTCCGTTTGTGTGAGTTCTGGAGCATCCTATAATCCAACTCTCCAACTTGATCTAACTATAGTGTACATCTTATTTAAATATTTACAGGTATCAAGGCTATATTTAACATTTAGCATTTATTTTCTATTTGGCCCGTAATGAAATCATACACTGAACAATTTAAGCACAGCTCAGCTTTAAGAAACGTAATATGCACGCTTAGCATTTTGTGAAACTACATTGGAAAAACTCTGGTTGTGCAGTTATCTAGGCGATATTGTTAACATTTATTTTGTATTTGGCCTTATCATATATGACAAAAGCCCAACGTTGGAGACCGTGTAGACATTTGCTTCAATTTCAAAACTGGATTACTCGCGAACGGCTATAACTTGTATGGGAATGCTTTACACCTTTGCGTTCGGTAAGTTCTGCTGTTTATTCTGATACGGTTTGTAATTTCTTTGAATGAAAAGTTTGTGAGATATTCCATCACGACGAATGGGTGTGGAGATGTCCGTCTGTCTGCCTCATACTGTAGGTCTAAATAGCAGCGTGTCGCGGGCCGGATTAAAATACCTAGGCCTACGGGCCAATTCAAAAGAGAACTATTTACGTGAGAATATTATCCTGTGAAGATATAACGCAGATCCACAGATCTCACTAGATTTATGTCCATGCAGTCATCCTGAAATAATCTAGCAGTGGCACATGAAAGCATAGTGACAGTGTCTTAATGGTAGTGAAGTGAAAGTGAAGCGCGGCACCAGTGCTGCTATGCTGCGGTGGCGGCTCACTATGAGTTGTAGGCTAGAACTTCAAATCAGCGCGATTTACCCTTATAGGCTGGTAACGTTAGGCTACATGATCCCTACAGACACTTTCTTATTTTTAACCGTCAATAAGTATGAAAATTAGACCGGATCTGACTATTTGTGGGACGCTAGCTCTACCCGCCACAGTGGCTGGTAAGTTGACCAAATTCACCCGCCAGCGCACAAAACTGCCCGCATTTGGCGGGGGGCGGGTGGTTAATTTCCATCCCTGGTGCGCGCGCGTGTGTGTGTGTGTGTGTGTGTGTGTGTGTGTGTGTGTGTGTGTGCGCGTGTGTGTGTGTGTGTGTGTGTGTGTGTGTGTGTGTATGTGTGTGTGTGTGTGTATGTGTGTGTGTGTGTGTGTGTGTGTGTATGTGTGTGTGTGTGTGTGTGTGTGCGTCTGTTCTGCTATTGAGCCCTCCACAGAGGCGCAGGCAGGTGAATCTGAGAGAGGCTGCGCGTCTCTGTTTCCCCCTTGAGTGCGTGCCGGGGCTGATAAGGGTGGCTAATACCCCTGAAACAGGCCTTGGACCGGCCACTCCGGTTACACCTCTGATAAAAACAGAAAACTAATCCTGACGGGGTGTGTATGTGTTTTTGTGTGTGTATATATGTGATTTTTTATTTATTTATTTTTTATTTTTTTGGGGGGGGGGCATGTAGCTACACAATAAAATAAGAAGATAAGAAGATTGATAAATATATCAATATGAAGCATAAGGAATATGAGACTACCACTGTGCTTGTATGTTTATGTACAGATATGCAATTACCGTGTGTACGTCTGTGTGTATGGTAACCTCTCTCTCTCTCTCTCTCTCTCTGTGTGTGTGTGTGTGTGTGCGTGCGTGCGTCATCTATCAGTACTCTATTGAAGACACACCAATAAGTGAAGTAAGGCCTGAAAATAGATTAACATCTGGATCAATATGTTTCTATTAGGATGTGTGTCTGGTGTCCCTGTGTATAGTATATGTCTATGCCCATTCACTTGCTTGTGTGTGTTTGTGTGTATGTGTGTGTGTCTGTGTGTCTGTGTGTCTGTGTGTGTGCTCGTGTGTGTGTGTGTGTGTGTGTGCGTGTGTTGTACCCCAGCTGAGGAGGCGCTGGTCTCCTTCTTGGCCACGGCTGCCTGATACATGGCGAGTCTCTCCTTCACTGAGACGCCCTCTGTCTCTGGGTCTCCGTTCCTTTGGACAGTGTCTTCTGCGTCCCTGGTTACAGCAGTGCTGCCTGCAGCTACAACACACACACACACACACACACACACACACACACAGACACACACACACACACACACACACACACACACACACACAGACACACACAATTAGAGCATATATGTCATCCAATTAGTTATAATTAGGAGACTAATTAAATTATCTAATGCCTCCCACATTGTTGTTTTCTTCTACCAGCCACTACACAAAAGATGAGGCATTTACACCTCACACATTTGTTAAATAGTAGAAAGGTTAATTTCATGCTGTGGGTGTGTTAAGGGTATACAAATGGGCTTTACCCACAGATATGTGGGATTGTCACTTGATATTTGCTGTGGGTCACAGTCTCCCGGTATCGTGAATAAAGCTGCAGTCTCAAACCAGTTATCTTGGAGTAATTTTGACCACAATGCTTTATAGTGAAACCTGAATCTGTTAGGACTATATTTGCTATATGAAGCTAAGTTACCACAAACTGTGCCACTGACAGCGGATTACCACGGTAAGAAAATATGGAAAACCGTAACCTTTTCTCCTCACACAAACACATCACAGACATACACACGTATGCACACAAACTCATCAACACCATGTCTCACAGGTTTAAATCTGACTAACTAACTGACAGAAGCTCAGTGGGTTAATCCTACATGTCAACCATTCATGTCAAGACTGGTCATCACAACATAGACTTGTCTTGAGTTGACCTTTTCTCATCGCCATGCAATAGTCACACACACACACATACACAGATAAACTCATACACACTCAAAGACAAAATGTCCAAAATTAAATGGTATTTCACATTTTGAAATGTTTTTACAAAGTGTTTGCTCTACTCAGTTCAACAAACAAAAACATCCTTGACAGGATTAAAGTGACTTATTATCTTTTTAGTGAAGCGGTAAGAGGTGCACAGCTTGTCCTCATATTGTCAGTAAGAATTAATTATGAATTATTCAGAATTAATAATGGAAAATTGTGTTTCCCTTTATGCCTCTGTGGCTGCTTGCAATCCACACTCATAATGAAAGATTTGTAGCATGTTAACAGAAGCAGAAATAAAAGGCAAACCACAGTGCCCTTGCCCTAGGAATAGCACTTATCTTTGCAGTTAATAGAAATAGTTTAATTGCTGAATGGCTTTTGTATTAAGGCATAATCCACACCCCCTCCACAAACCACCACCTGTATCAATCCTGAGAAACCCGAAAGCACTGCGTCCAGATCTATAGTTTCTTGCCTGGTGTTTTGTTTTTATTCAGATGCAGAAAAAGATGCAGAAGTTGAGTGAATGATGATCTCTAAATAATTATTCCGTATATTATTCCATTTGAAACACTACAGCTTTTTCACTCTAGTTATCCACTCTACTGTGACTGTTAAAAAAGAAAGAAATGTAATTTCTTAAAAACAATGTGAAATGTGTGTAAAAGCAATTTATCAAATTGTGTTTTTTCACCACTGGTATCAAGGCAATCTTAAAATGAAACACACACTTCCTTAGGGTGACTTCCACAGCTACCTGTCCGAGCATGGCTGATATACTATGAGCCGACCTGTGTAAGTTACGGACCATGACAATGTTAAACGGTCGTTTCACGGAGAAGAGTGTGAGAGAGAAGGTGAGGGCGAGAGGGTTGAAGTATATCACTGTGTCATCATGGGGAGGTGTTTCAGGAGGACTGTCATCAGGCAGGCACTTCTGGAAGCCATGTGACTCAACGATGTTCCCCGAAACACCAATTTTAGCTCCTCAAATATGGAGAACATGCTGAGGTAAACTTAGCAGAGACAGAGAGAGAGACCGAGAGAGCGAGAGAGAGAGAGAGAGAGAGAGAGAGAGCGAGAGAAAGAGAGAGACAGAGAGGAGTGGTAGAGAAAAGAGGATCACTTGAGAATGGAGGGAGAGTGAAGCCTAGAGATGGGTGAGAGAAGGGGAATGGAGAGAGGCAGCAAGAGAGAAAGAGCATGATGGAGTGATATAGAGAGACAGCGATAGAGAGAGAGTGCGATGGAGTGATAGAGAGAGACAAGGGGGAAGACAGGGAGCAAGGGAACGACTGGTCAGCAGTGAAGAGCAGCCGCCCAAAATAACAGGGATTTTACGTGCTGCTCGCCGCTTGCTCAACTGGACACCCTACACCTGAGGTCAGACGTAACCAAATGCTCTTCAAATAGAGCAGGAGTGCAAGAGGGATAATGCACTCGTTCATCACCGAGGAATGACAGAACATCACGTCACGTCACGTTACTGCTGACTGACGGGCAGATAGATGGATGGATGGATGAATGGAATGATAGAAAGATGGATGGACAAATGGATGCACAGACCTCCACATACCAGGGAGAAAATAAAAGCAAGAGAACATGAGAACAATCCCATGATGTCTGTGAGGCTGAGCGCGCGCACACACTCACACACACACACACACATTTACACACACACACACACACACACACACATAGACATTCAGTACCGCGCACCAAAGTAATCCAGGCACTGAAAAATAAAACCAGCCTTATTTTAGAGCCAGGCATTCACAGAGTCATGTTCCCTACAGGGAAGTGTGTGTATCGGTGTGTGTGTGTGTGTGTGTGTGTGTGTGTGTGTGTGTGTGTGTGTGTGTGTGTGTGTGTGTGTGTGTGTGTGTGTGTGTGTGTGTGTCTGCATATATGTGTGTGTGTGTAGAGATAAGATTGCATGAAACAGGAAGTCTTCAGTCTATGTTGTGAGAATTACATTTCCACTGGGCCTTCTTTAATCCTTCAGCAGCCTAAAGCAGGTTCAGCCACACGTTCAGCCAAATGTTTCTCTGCTCACAACTAAACACATTCATACAAATATACTACAAATCAAATCAAACACACATCAAACACTCAAAAAAACAAATCAAATGCTGGTCACAAATCAAATGCTGGTCTAAACCCCTTTAATCTATTAGAGCTTGCTTCATCTGGTGCCAAATCATTTTTCATTTTCAAAACCTTCAGCAAACCTCCAGACGCCTCTCTCTCTCCTCTCAGCCCCCCTTGCCAGAGCTCCATTATGTAAAAAGAAGAGGCTGCTTCAAATGCCTCAGTGGCTAAACTGGGCTACGAGTGCGACGCTGCAGCCGTTTTAGGTTTTGGGGTATCGCCTCGTCTCAGCGGGCTCTGGGGCAAAGGCCTCTGTGGCATGCGGCTCAGTAGCACGACGGCGTTACTACCCGAAGCTTTACTGTACCGCCGCTGTGCCGCTGGACGCTGGACACTGGACGCGAGGGCTCGCGAGCACAAACGACACACTCTGTGGTATGCGGGGCCTCCGCGACTCAGAGGCTATATGCAGCACGGCCCCCCTCGGCCACCAGATGGCCTATAATAAGGCACTGCAGGACTCCCTCAGGCTACGGTGGCTTGGGAGGGACATTAGGACCATAAGGAGAGGAGAGTATGAGGCCCTTTCGTGCAGCTGTGTTTTTTTCCTTTGTTTTGTGCTCTGCTGGCTTAACTTTTCACCTTCATTTTGTTCAGGTCTTCCTTTCTCTCATCTGCCATTTTGTACAATTTATTTGTCTGTCATTTCCACTCTCATTCTGCCTTTCTTGGCCTTTGTCTTGTTTTCTCTTTCAACTGGCTTGTAGAATAACAGACGCTGGAGTTTTTCAACAGAGACCACAGGTTCAAGCACACTGCAAAAAGCTGTCTAAGTAAATAGCAATTTAGTGAAATACTTAATGCAGAGCTGAAGACCAAATTAAGACAATGTAAGTGAATCTTAGCAAATCTTTCACACTTTGAGGCTGTGTGAGCTGATAAATCATTTAGGGAGATGAGTTTCTGTCGACTACGGCTCTTGTAGCTTAATTAGTAGACAAAGGTGCTCAGAGCATTTAGGGTCATTTGCTGATTAAATATACACCTGACCTGTGCAGTAAGTGCCTTTGGATGAATGTGTCAGCTAAATGAATGGATGTAAATGTGAGATTCGCTGCAGTTCACTGTGAGTAAACATGCCTTCTCTCATCCTACTTCAGATTCTCAGAGTAAATCACAGTCATAACTACACCTTCCATGTGTGTGTCGCACACACACACAGAGACACACACACATACATACACACACACAGCCAGCCCACCCCCACATGCACTCAACCTCCTATTATGTAACCATGGCGATCACAATGACCAACCACCTCGTTAAAAGGCACTCCGACAAAGACACTTTACCTGCCTGCATGCAAAGTCCTGAAGAGTCCTACACCCACATACCCCTCCCTTACACACACACTCTCTCTCTCTCACACACACATACACACACGCACACACTCAATGTCCTGGAGAGCAAATCTCAGAATAACATGCCCTATTGCGTCCTTCCGTGCGCACACACACACACACACATGCACACACACACACACACACACACACACACACACACACACACACACACACACACACACACACACACACACACACACACACACACACACACACACACACACACACACACACACACACACACACACACACACACACAGAGGTGTGATGGAGTGGTGTGGGCAAAGATCTAATTTAACACTCCCTCCAAATAGAAACCCTGCTGTTAAAATTAACCTTCATTTATCCCAATGCGCTCCCGAGTTTGGTGCTGCTGTCCAGAGACGACTGCCCAGGCCAATGGGCCTCTGGCTCCAAACCAGTAATTTTGATTAAATGACGAAGACTTGAGTGATGGACTGAGCGAAAGACTGAACGCTGTTTTCAACCCATCCACACTTTTAACATCCTCACATTTAAAAGAGAGTTCAAACCCAGCCACGTCCACCCACATACACCTATACACACACACACACACACACACCTCCGCTTACCTCCAACAATGGTTCCCTGTCAGCGTCACCAGGACGGTAAGAATCCCACCAGGAGATGAACGTCGCTAGTCCGCCCCCTAAACCTGCAGGCCCTTCTGGCCGATGTCTGAGCTCCAGTCTCAGAGTGTGTGTTCGACTGACCGCGTGCGTTCCCAATCCCCGCGTACGTATGGACGTGTGTGTGTGTGTGTGTGGGTGGAGACCAGCTCCAGACAACTCTTCGCACCTCAATGTCTGTGGCAGATGGGGACAGCTGACTTTATTTTAAACCCCCCACCCCTTGTAAAGCTACTGGGGGGACGAAATGACGAGAGAGAGAGAGAGAGAGAGAGAGAGAGAGAGAGAGAGAGAGAGAGAGAGAGAGAGAGAGAGAGATAGCAAGGGTGAATGGTGAGGGGTTGGGGGGGGGGGGGGTGTAGTCAAGGGGCTTTTTTTAGAGGGTTCCCAACATGCCCGCAACCTGAGGTCAGTGAGACGCAGAGACAGACGAACTGACCGGGAGGGGAGCTTAGTAACAGGAACCCCCTTGTCGAGACAAAATAGACCCATGAATCAGTTCAGCTCAGAACCAGCTTTGACCTCATTCTTTAATTCAACACGCCACTAGAAAGTCACACTCTGAGTTTAGTCATACATACATACACAGTAGCAAAATAACATGCCATGCTATGGTATGTGTCCCATTTTAGAGCACATCTAAAATGGGAGTTGATGAGACGTAGGTGCTTATGAGTAAGAAAACCATTTAGCCTCTCTAAGCCTATAGGTGCTAAACAGACATGTGCTTGTCATATGACTAGACTCACAACATGACAAAAGTGGTGAAAGTCCAAGGTGAGTGTGTTTATATTTGTGTGTGTCTATTTGCTTGTCTGTTTGTGTGTGTGTGTGTTGTGTGTGCACATGTACATGTGTGTAGTATGTTATGTGTATGCGTGTGGGTATGGGTATTTTGGGACTATTGTAGAAACTTCGACAGAGTTCCAGTCATGACGAGAAATACTGATGGATGGCCTTCCAATATAAGAAATCAGCCTCCCCCTCTCTCTCTCTCACATACATACACACACACACACACACACACACACACACACACAACACACTCACTCACTCACTCACACACACACTCACACTTTTCTTTGACAAATCAATTTCTTTTTTTTTGTCAGCATGGAACTTAACCAACTTCAAAGGAACCCAAGAGAAGCCTCAATAAATGACAAACTGCGTGAAGTTCCTAAATCTGCATTACTGAATGACGAAGAGGTTTGAAAGTGTGGCCGTAGTTATGTTTGGCTGCTGTAACCCAAACTGATAGTATACGACAGAGTGGATTCTCTGAATGCTTACATCCAGGTTATAAATGCTTGTCTACCTGTGATCATCCGTCACCGTTTCAACAGGAAGGGTATGAGCTCATATATTAAACTGACAGGCAGTAGATTTTCTGTGTTGAGTTATAGGGACACAAACATCTCAGGGAATAAACGCGAGTGTGTTTTACTTCTCTTCTCTGGGAGCCTACGAGATCTACTGTATCCTTGATGGGATTTCAGTGCAGTGGGGCCTGGAGATGCCTGTAGTTGGGAAAAATGACATGTTTTCTTTTCTTTCTTGTTTTTCCTTTTTGGATTTTGAGGTGTTGAGTTGGGTCTGGGAGGATTACTGCACTGAGTGTCTCACACATCTCCAGACAAGGGGGGTAGATTTCCACCAAAGATAAACAGCAGACAGAAGCGTCTCAGTGGATTTTGACTGGAGAAATGTATTGTCAGTTGCCTCTCTACCTCTCTCTCTCTCTCTCTGTCTCTCATATCTCTGTCACTTGCTCAGTCAGTCAGACTATTTCTCTCTCTCTCTCTCCTTTTCACCTTCTCTCTCTACCTCTTGCTCATCCATTCCCACTTTGTCACCCTCTTTCAGTCTCTCTCTCTTTCCCCTCCTTCCTCTTCAGAGTGTGCCTTAGTTGCATCATGCGTTCCGATTAGCCTTACGCAACACTCCGAACTGGGGACGTAACTCATGACTTACGACACGCAACCTTAGCATGCCTCACCATCCCCTCCACGACCCTGGGCAGGGGCCACGTTCTCTATGTCACTGGACTCCCCCTGTCTTAGCCAGCCAAGGCAGGACAGTACTGGACAGTATGTAATGCGTCTTAAAGGTGACTTTTTTTTTTTTTTTTTTTTTTTGGGGGGGGGGGGGGGGGGTGTCGGAGCAGGAATAGAATAGGAATAGGATTGAAAACACTTCTACCTGAATTGGCAAACTGGCAATAACCGCGTAACTAATTCTGTTGTGCATCTGATGCTGATAAAGACAGTGAGACGAGACCCCATCACTTCTGTCAGGATGGGTCTTCACCGATCTCTGGTGATTGGTATTACCTTGTTTTGAATGAGTAATGCTCCCTACCTCTACCCCCAATAGATTTCAGTGCAGTGTATCTTCAAACAAACATGTTTTAAGCCAGAAAACTAAAGTCAGGGTCAAGTGTTCTGCTACACGACAACCCAGTTTTTTTTAAAAAAAGACAGTAACAAGGGTGATAGAGTATTATTCTGGTAACCTGAACATGGACCCCAATCTGGTCAAGAATGGCAGGCAACAGAGTCTAAAGGCTCTTTCTCACACGAATCCTGTTTAAATTGCAGTCGTGGCTACACACAGGCTTTAAATAATCCTGAGAAGTAATGAGTTTGAGGTTTCTGATATTAGCGTAGCGATTGGCTTTCTCAAACCCACAAATCAATCGGCTTGTGTTCTCACTGCAGCCGTGCGAGAAGAAAAGCGTGTATCTTACTAGGTCGCAGAAGGAGTGATTCCTTAGTCAACTTTAGTGTGTCGACTTCATTCTCACATCAGACCCTATCGTTTAAATTAGCAATAGAAACTTAGGTTTCACCTTGTGTGAGAATGAGCAAAGCAAAAGAGCTCTGATGAATCACATGATCAGCCACAGCCTTTATTTAAAGGTCACAGCTTTTTTTGCCCTCCCTGCTACTTGTAACCATGTATACAGTCCTGTAAAAAGCCCTCACCAAGCCGCAACCCACCTCAGTTTCCGAGAACATAGTCCTCATCCGCCCCCGACAACCACCTCCCCTGTCACCACAAACTGCACACAGCCCTGCGCAGGAGAGCTTGCCCCTCTGATCTGACCTGATCGGATGGGATGGGATCGATGAGAAGTTTGCATTAATGAGGACCTATCTGAAGAGGCTGGGGATCTCCAGACACCAAGCACACAGGCTCTCTCTCTCTGCCTCCCTCTCTCTCTCTCTTTCTTTCTCACTCTCTCACATTCTCTCCATCTCTCTCTCTCTCTCTCTCTCTCTGCCTCTCTGTGATTCCCTCTATCGCTCTGCCTCTCTCTTTTGCTCTGTCTGTATGTTACCTAAGACTTTCTCTCTTTCTCTCCCTCCCTCCCTTCTTCCCCTGGGGCCATGTAATCCTCTCTGGCCGGGGACTCGGGCTTCCTCCCTGGGTATGAATAAATAACTCATCTCCAGCAGCCAGGGCCTCCAGCCTCCACAGGTCTCCACAGGTGAGTGTCATCCATTATGCACGCTCAGTAGGAACCAAAGGCAGGCTACCACCACCAACAGCACCACCACCAACATCACCACCACCACCAGACAGGGGGACCAGAGACCAGAGAGCCTCTGCTTAGGAGGTTAAACGATATATGCAGCGCCTCTGGACGAGGAGCAACAGAGAGTAAAGAGGGAAGAGCGGGGGAGAGGAAGAGAGGGAGACAGACAGCATATGTGGAGAGATAGACAGGTAGATCAGGAAAGACAGATACAGACAGACAGGCAGGCATATTATCCACTGCGTAACAATTTGGCCCTGTTTTGTGGATAATCCCCCCTACTGTACAGATAGATAGATAGATAGATAGATAGATAGATAGATAGATAGATAGACAGATAGATAGATAGATAGATAGATAGATAGATAGATAGATAGAGGGAGAATGAGAGACAGAGAGAGCTGTTCTGTTCATCAACGGAAACAAATGCAAACAGGAATGCCAGTCTGTCTGTCTGGAGTTCACTGGCTGATTGAGTCTGTACATGTGTGCTACTGCTATGGGTACGGCACTCTCAACATACTAATGAGCTGCTGTCTGGCACAACACTTACTGACTGCAGCTGCATCCTTGTGTGTGTGTGTGTGTGTGTGTGTGTGTGTGTGTGTGTGTGTGTGTGTGTGTACCCTGGCAAACACAGATAATGCCCCTGAAATTAAAACATGGATTTTCAAACTCTCCGTCTCATACCTAATCTCTTTCCCTCTCTCTCCTTTTCTCTCTCTATTACATGCACACACACAGACACAGACACACAGACACAGACACAGACACAGACACAGACACACACACACACACACACACACACACACACACACACACACACACACACACACACACACACACACACACACACACACACACACAGACAGACATACACACACACACACACCCACACACACACAAAGAAACTAAAATTAATGTACACAGATATGGAAGGAGATAGGAAAGGGGAAATGCATTGGCAGTAATATTGTCATAATCAGTCATACCTGAGACCGCTCTAACACACTGCAAATGGTGTCTCTTAATGGGAGCTGCATAAGATCTGGATGTAAGCCACATAAGATCTGGCTCAGTTGAGGCCAAGATCTGGGCTTGGGTCTGCTGTTTTTGTTAGTTCAGTCTGACGCACATGAGAACACATTATGCAAAGCAAAGACAAGACACACACACTCACACACGCACACATGCATGCACTCACACACATACACACACATACACACACATACACACACACACACACACACACACACACACACACACACACACACACACACACACACACACACACACACACACACACACACACACAAACACAAACACACACACACACACACACACACATGCATCAAACACAGTATGCAACCGAAAATGAGGTCTCACCACCGAGCCTGAGAAACTCTTCAGACTCAATTTCAAAACCATATCACTCTCACACACTCCTCAATCAGCTGACCTACAGGTGCCTGTTGCCCCAGGGCAAGCAATCACAGACGAGGCTTCTGAGAATGATCTGGGCCAAATCTGGCCCCAAACCGGTCCGGGGTCTGCTGCTATTTGAGTTCAGCCTCACACACACAAGCATTCAGTGCATGCAGTCCAACACGGTATGGAACCGAAGATGAGGTGTGAGGACTGGGCAGAAGAGACACTTCAGACTCCATTTCAGAAACATATCCCACATATGCAGTCCACATAGTCATCGTCATATGACTCGCAAGTGTGGGCTCAAAACAGCAATACACACACACACACATACACACACACACACACACACACGCAGACCCATACACACTGAGAATCGTCTGGTTTTACTAGCATGTTAACAATGTGGTCTATTTAAAAGCTACTGCAACCAGATTAGAAAATGAGGTATCAGTGTCGGCACGTCTGTGTGTGTTTGTGTTACGTGTCACGTTGTCTCATGTTTTTTTTTTTAAATCTCGCATGAAAACAGACATCCCTTAACTTTACGCTTGTCAATTACAAAAAGGGCAGAAATAATCTTTTCTCTGTCAATATGAGAGGAAGCTACTTTTGCTACATATGTATACTATACACGGAGTGTGCGTGTGTGTGTGTGTGTGTGTGTGTGTGTGTGTGTGTGTGTGTGTGTGTGTGTGTGTGTGTGTGTGTGTGCGTGCGTGCGTGCGTGCGTGCATGCGTGTGTGTGTGTGGTCTGTCCTTAGAGACCTCACAGTCCTTCTATTCTGTTCACATTAAAAAGAGCACCACTCATTCAAACCATCTGTCAGAATCTTACTACAGGCACTTGTCAAAGCTTGCAGAATAAGAATAAGAATACCTGTAAAAAGTGCAAAGTCAGTCTATGAGCAAAGTTCTTGTGCATGAACTAACAGTATCATGTGGCATGAGACAGCTTTTAGTTGGCCCACCGCTGTTTGTGTTTGGGATCTTTCACGTGGTTTTACATTTGCAAATACATTTTTGCAAAGTTAGTAAACAAGCTTTATTTAGACTATAGACTTGACCAGCATTTAAATGAAGGATCCCACATGTGTTTTAAGAGAAATACATCCTGCTTTTGAATAGTGTGTGTTAGCTGTGTTGGTGCCCTCAGAGGACAGATGATAATTTCAGTGGTACACATTGTCATAGTGTATCACCCTATCCATATTAACACCCCTCCAGGAAGTATTAATGTATTCCTTTAAAGAGCCAACCAATCAGCAGGGATGGCAGGTGGGGACTTGAGGGTGATCCAGCACGCCAGGCTACTGGTTTCACATGGCTTTGGCACCCTCGGGAAACCCTGTCCAGACTCAGCTAATGGGATTGTTTGTCTGTGTCACTTTGGTATCTCTGATTTGTTTATGTCGCCAGGAAGCCTACTTCCTGTTGGGAATGCCATTTCCTATTTTGGCTGGAACTGATAACATTACATGTTAATATTATCCTATTTATTACATTTTCATTTTCAATTTGTCTGTGTTTACCATCACAGTCACTCACAAAATTCATTAACAAGTAGTCAATAATGAAATTGATTGGATACATATGAACATCTTATCCTATATCAGCTTCTGCCTGATTTCA